>NW_020450923.1:0-54319 GCF_003343035.1 Apteryx rowi | reverse complement strand
GTGCCCTTGTGGCCAAGAAGGCCAATGGTGTCCTGGGCTGCATGAGGAAGAGTGTTGCCAGCAGGTCGAGGGAGGTGATTCTCCCCCTCTACTCAGCCCTGCTGAGGCCCCATCTGGAGTACTGCGTCCAGTTCTGGGCTCCCCAGTACAAGAGGGATGTGGCACTACTGGAGCAAGTCCAGCGAAGGGCTGCAAAGATGATTAGGGGACTGGAGCCTCTCTCTTATGAGGAAAGACTGAGAGAGCTGGGCCTGTTCAGCCTGGAGAAGAGAAGACTGAGAGGGGATCTTATCAACGTGTACAAGTATCTGAAGGGAGGGTGTCGAGAGGATGGGACCAGACTCTTTTCAGTGGTGCTCAGCAACAGGACGTGAGGCAACGGGCACAAACTGAAACACAGACGCTTCCATCTGAACATGAGGAAGTACTTTTTCACTGTGAGGGTGTCAGAGCACTGGAAGAGGTTGCCCAGAGAAGTTGTGGAGTCTCCTTCTCTGGAGACATTCAAACCCACCTGGACGCAATCCTGTGCAATGTGCTCTAGGTGACCCTGCTTGAGCAGGGGGGTTGGACTAGATGATCTCCAGAGGTCCCTTCCAACCTCAACCATTCTGTGTGATTCTGTGTGTGAATTGTTATTGAATTTCTCCAAATTTTCTCCTATTTGTCAACAGCCCTCTCACTGCTCTTTCACCTTCCAGCCGGCAGGAAATTTCTGGCCCTATGACACTGTGCCACGTCTCTTATGCAGCTCAGCTGGAAGGGGTGCTATACCTCTGCTGTGGTTTGAATTTATGTGTGCTTGAATTTATGCAATTTATGTATCTTCTGATGAGTGATGCCAGAATTATTGGGTGCCATTACTACCTCTATAGCTATCAGACCAGTCTTACGCCCACCGCTAGGTGGCCCAGGCTCCCTCCAGCCCAGCAAACAGCCACCCATATGGTCTTTTTTTCACCTGGCTGTATTAGCTTGCATTTTCCAGGTTGAATTTTATTACTCTATCCTCCAGATAAGCCTACTGCCTGCATGAAAGAGTCTTTGCCTCCTACTTTGAGATTACTTGCAAATTTAATTTGGGAGCTATTCATCCCCTCTTGATACCCACCATTAACAATAATGAAAGTAGAATTTAAGAACTGAGATTCCCAGCACCCTTTGGATTCCTCTCATTATTTCAGTATATGGTTGTTGATCGCTCAGTTTTATTTATTTACAGTCCTTCAAGTAGTGTTCAGTATACAGAGCAGCTCTCTGACATGCTATTAATCACCTCCTTTGAAATGACTGTAGAAAAGATATTGGGCTGTGAGCCAGAGCTTTGGGGATCATGTTAACGGTTTGCTGTCGTATTTCAATCACTTGTGCTGTGCAGAATAACCCAAGATGTCCGTCCCTCAGGGTATTAAGTAAAGATTGCAGCCCCTGTGATAAGGAAAGATGCTGACAAACATTAATCTGCAGGGAGCTGTGCAGCAGGAAAGAAAGGCCAAGAGCATAGCCACGCAGTCCTTCCTTGCACTGGGGTGCTTTGTGTATACACGCATTTTGCAAAGAAGCCCCAGCATTTTCTCATTGCTCCAAATATCGGGGTACATCTGGATGGTTTTCAGCATCCAGCGCTTTCAACATATGCAGATTTAGAAAATCTTTAATTAAACAATAGAAGGCATATTATCCTGACTCCTTTCATCAGTGTGGTATCCATCAACTGCAGCTGGCACAAACCAATTATCCCTGTGGCAACTGCAGCTTTTGACAGCTCTTGACACAGACCGCTTCCAACCTGTGGGCACCCCGTGCTATTTTGGTGCTTTTGCAGCTGATCGATGGCTGCACCATGTCCCTCCTTTTCCTCGACGAAGGGCTCCCACACTTCTGCAGCAATCGCACCTGGGAGAGGGGACAGCAACTGGTGTGAGCCTGGTGGCAGTGGTGCTGCAGGCCGCCACGCAGCACAAGAGGAGTTGGTGTTTCTCATCCTCCGCAATAAGGTCGTTTCCATCAGGTTTCAGCTGGTGCTCTGACGTTATTATCAGGATAATAATGCAATTCTGGGCTGCCCAACACTGGCAGGCTCGGTGGCTGATAGTCTAAGATAAGCCTGCAGGATGTGGCAGCCCTTCGGTTGTATGGTAGGAATATAGCGCAAGCCACACCATGCAGCCTCTCAGAGACAGGCTATGTCTCAAGTCACCTGTGAAGTGCTTTAGTCATTTATAGACCAAATAAACCATACAGCAGAAACCTGTTGCCACATCTATGAGGAGGAAAAAATTACCAGGAGGCATTTAAAGGCATTAATGGCTGCTCTTGGCTAATTAGAGGGCAGGAGGTGCTTCCTAAATTTTGTGCGCATCCAGGCTCTGCTTAACGGCTACTCTGCAGCTGGCACTGAGCAGTAGGTGATGACTGGCTGGGCCCCCACACTGGGCGCCTCTGCCCCCTGCAGTGGGCAATGCCTGGGAGCAGCAGTGCCGTCACTTCCCACACAGAGGTGGTCTCCCAGCTCCAAGTCAGATTTAGCATTTTTCTTCTTTTGATCCGCCTTATGCTTTTCCAAGTATTTGAGCCAAAAGCTACTGACTTAAACAGGCTTTGTTTCAGGTTCCTAGTGTATTGGAGTACAGAGCAAATGAAATGGTCCCAAAAGTCCTCATTTATAAAAATATTACTTACTTTCTGTACCTCTGTGTATAATTTCATAGCCAATGTAATGGAAATATGAGGCGCGTAGTAGAACATAGCCACTATCTTAAAGGACAAAAAGTTGTATTTTTCTTTGCATCTCTCCAACCCCACCTGAAACTTTTAGCCCAAATCCCTTCTCCTGGAAATCAATGAGTGTTTTGGAAGTGAGATCAGGAGGATCCAGAACAGGAGCTCGCAATACTTTCTGGTTACCTCAACAAGCTAAAGCTCCTTTAGTTTTAAGCTTACATGCTTTTCTCCTTCCTTTTAACAGAGTCCTTTGGTGGCATCATTTCTGGATAAATCTGTCATGTAAAGATTATGAAAGAGTCAAGAGTTTGATTTCTTGCCTCTCCCCCCTCTTTTTTTTGAATGAGAAACAAAATACCAAGTACCAGGCTATGGAGTAGAAGAACATTTTTATTGCCAAAATTAGAACATTATCAAATTCCTGGAGCCTAAATTTAAAAGAAGATGTCTAAGAAATCAAGACTGAAATTTTGTATGTTGCATTTGGGGCTGTTTTCTAAAAAGAACTTTTAGGGAATATTTTCCCAAGTATCTCCAGTGTTGCATTGACTTGTACTTAACTGGAATGCCCTTTTAAGAACTGTATTTTCTGTAAAAAGGTAGTATTTCTTTAAAATTCCATATTAAAAAGTTGTATACATTTTTGCAAAGGCTTAAGACACCACCAGATTTTGTGATATCTCTTTAACAGTGGTGAATTTAGGCCCTATAATTTTGGCCACTGGAGGGCTCCCCAAATTTTTAATTAGTTTAGTAGGTCATATAGAATGAAAGAATGAAGGAAGGAGCTAAATCAAGGTGGTCCCAGTCTCTACCACAGCCTCTATAAATACTAAATTTCATGCAAATCCCAGGTATTCTGCTATGTATTCTTCAACCAAAGTACTAGAAGAATAACATTTCAACATTGCTGGTGGAACAAATATTCTACCATGAGCAGGCCACCTGGCAGGACTGTGACTGACTAGTTAGTTATATGTAAATAGAAACACAGGAAAATTAAAGTTTCAGAACTTGATCACATCACAATGTAAGCCAGATTCCCCATGAGTTTTACTTTAATATAACATTCAGCTAAGGTTAATACCATGTCTCCTTTCAGACAACTCTTGGAGTAGTGTGGTGCGTGTGTGTGAGGGTCATGTTCTCGGAGCATCTTCTAAGAGATGTCTCATGGGGCCAGGTGCTTGGAAGTGTGCTCTGATGGAGGCCTGAACTCCAGCCTGTGAAGGGCATAGGCTCCTGCAGGCACATACATATCACCTGCCTTGTGGATATCCAGGCAACTTTGGAGGCAGCAGTGCCCTGTTTCGTCCTTCTGGATGCACCATCCACCCAAGGAGCTCCTGGGAAGTTTGGCTCCAGCTTCACAAACTTGAGCTGGAGAAGAGAAGTACAGTCTCCCCAACTAACGGTGCTCACCCATGCCTGCTATGGTCAAGGGAGTTTCTGGCTGTCCTGCCATGTCAGTGCCTGAACTCGTCAGCGTCTTGGTGTTGTGCCCCTGCCAGCGCTCACTACCCTTGTGCCCATGGACTTTCTTGCAACCAGCCTCCCTGCTGAATGAGACTGATAACCCTTTGCAATCAACACATTTGCGGGTCAATATGGCAGGACAAGCACAGGCGTGCACGTACCATTAGCAGCCTCTTTGTCAGAGCTGCAGCTGAACTGCTTTTATAAAATACAGCATTGCAAATCTCCCCCTGCTACGGACCTGCCAGCTGGCCTGCCAGAACCCTCCAGGCAGGCACAGACCCCAGCAGCCTGGTGCAGCTGGTCTCCAGGAAGCAACAGTTTCCCTAGTTTGGTACTGGTGCACTTCTTCAGGTGCAGGTCACGGTGTCACATCACAGAAGCCTGGGAAGGTCTGGCTCTCCACGCAAAAGCTGAGGAACTACCTCCCCCCCAGCCATCCCAGGAAGCAGCAGGCTGTGGCTTTCCTTGTCTCTATAATGCTTTTACACCATTGCCTCATGCCAGGTCTCTATGGGTGCACTTGGGCAGCTAGGATAACACAGGTCCCTTTGCTTCCTTCACACAGGGCTCCTGCAACCAATCCGTGGTTGTAGCACATCTCCACAAGCACATCTAGTGCACCAGACCACCAAAGCTGTGCCCTACATATCCAAAGACCTTGCAAAGGTCAAAGAAAGAGAAACATTGCATAATTCCCCACAGATCAGTTCCCGCAAGGAGTCTGCTTGAGTCAATACAAGGGACACCAGGGAGAAAATACCCTAGGGCTTTCAGCATTGCCCTTGGGCTCCACATAAAAGAGGATGGTTGGTGCATACTGCAGGAAGCAGTTTGAATGGGGAAAAGCTGAACTGTGTGGCTCAGGCTTGCAAATCCAGGCACAGAAAATGCAAGCAGCCATCAGTGTGGAGGAGTTCAGTGCATCCCTGGGAAAGACAAAATGAGTGGGACCAGTGTCTCCCTCAACTCTCTCTTTTCTGCTACCTCTGTGTAGGGCCACCTGTAACCTGGCTGTCGCTGTGGTGAGCTGTAGTTCTAGGCTCCTTTGCAGAGAAGCATATTTACTGCTAATAAAATATTAACCCAGATGAAAGGCTGGTAAAATATTTAAATATCAGGCAATCCTCCACTCTAAGGCTTTCCACTTGGTACTAATCACAGCCACAATTTGGAATCTGATCAAACATGTTTCATAGGTACAAAGAGGCTAATTCATAAAGAAGTATTAATCCCTCTACAAGACCAGACTGGTTGGGATTTCTCTTTCCTCTTTTCATGCTACAAGACTCAAACTTTTTTCTATGATGTAGCGCTTTTGTGGAGAGCTTTTCCATCAACAGGCCTTACGGCCTTTTGAGGCCACATGTTTTAAGTCAGAGACCTGGAGGCTGGAGATCCCTGTTTAGCCAAGAGGCAAGTAGTACTTGACCCTTACAATGGAGGCACACATATATGCTCATCCTATTGTGAGGAAGGCCACACTCAATTACATGTGGTGTGAGAAAGCATTGCTTTTTGTTTTAAGGGGGCTGCCTGACCATTTCACTGGATGTCTCTTAGTACTCCATGAGAAATTGTGAATGATCATTCCCCATATGTCTTTACCCCCCGCTCTTTGGGGCTGAAGAATCCTAATGGATCTTGTAGCTCCTCATCTATGGCATCAGCACGCTGAGAAAACACAGCCACAATTTTAAAGGAAGGAGTCTGCAGTTTGGGACTGGAGTTTGGAATTGATTGCTTCCTCTTACCCAGCTTATCTCCTTCCTCAAATTGCAATTTCTCACTTCGAATGGGGGTTAGCTGACTCTAGCGCCAAGCTGCGCTAAGCCCTTTGCATTCCCCCACAGAGGCACATTCCCCGTCCTGCAGAATTTTTCCTCTAAATAACCAAAGACAGACAGAGGGTGGGAAAAAGGAAGCATTACTATAACTTCTTTGAGATGAGAAACTACCACAAAAACTCTGCCAGAGGCAATTTGCTAGAATGAGTTATGAAAGTTACCATGTTTTTTCGTCTATCTGTTGGGCAACCCCCACACACACCTTGCACAAACCAGGCTCCCTGCTGCACAGCCTCCCCTCCTGGGACCCATGCCACCAGTGCCAGCGCTGCAGGGAGCTCCTGCTGCTCCACACCACAGGCTAACACATGGAAGTCCCTAGATTTGCCCTGTCCTGTGGTTGCTGGTTGACCTCCCTGCACTTCCTCCCCCAGACTATCTGGCAGGAGCTAATTTACCTCAACTCAAACACCAAAGTCATGCAGCAATACTTTAAGGGAAAGCCTTTTCCTCCTTGCCATAGGCAAGTTGGTGTCTTCCACAGCATTTGGAAGGAAGATGCCCTCCCAGTTCATTCTGGAAGCAAAACCCCTTGGCACCCAATAAGCAATAACAAACAAATGAATTCTGCTGAGTGAAAAGGGTACTTTTCACCTCATCCCAGGAAACTGCCTGCCCAGGTCCTCTTGGTGCTCGGGCACAAGCCCTGTATCCCACAGCATTTGATGTTTTTGTCATCATTGTGATGCCAGATCCACTAACGCACGTGCATAGAGGAGCATCTTTCAGACTCATGTGTTGATCATTAGTTAAACGTATTAATTTAAACAACAATTTGGCTTTAGAGCTATCATAGAGCTTTAAAATCATTGTGTTCAATTATTTCCTAGAAAAACTTTGAAGTGGTGCTTTTAAATCCTGCTCTCCAGCTGCTATCAGTGAGCTGCAGAGTACAGCATTTGCATAGCCCGCGCGCAGCTGCTGGCAGACTTCCTGTCTATTATTTTATTGGGTCTAGATGTAGACTGCAGCAATAACGTAAAGTTTTGTCAGTGTTTTTTACTGTTTGGCTTTAAATTTACATTACAAACACCTCTTAAAAAGAGCCAGTTAATCTCAGCTTGGCCTGTTGCCTGGGAAATTTTCTGTGTGGTGTTTAATGTTAAATATAGCTCTTGAAGATTTCTTTATTTGCTTAAGTGTTTATAATTATTTCTGTTTTCATCACAGTTTGAAATTGGGTATTTCATGAGGACACAGGTAAGAATGAGACTCCTTCTATGTTTCATGCAAAAATCATCATCATTCTGCTAATCACTGAAAAGCTATTTCTAATACCTTACCCTGCAGAAGATGAGAAAGCAAGTACTAAAAGGTTTCTGTAAGAACGCCTAAAGAAATGGCAGAAACATGATATAGCTTTCAAACGCAGACAAAGCTTCATTCTTTCTGTCTTGTTTGATAAAAAATGAACCACATAGTGAATACTGAAGCTTCATGTTACTCCTGTCAAATCTTTAGTAAGTGGGTGTCCAAGGAATTAGATCATAACCAGAGGGAATGTTCCTCTGATTTGAAAGGTTTCTTATCGTGTTTATTAATTTAACCACTGACTCTAAGAAGGTAAAATATGTTGTTTTCATAGGGATTCAATAAAATTAGAACTGCATGACCCTCTACAGGCTATTCCGAGAGTCACCTATCCTATGCATCAATGGAAATAGCCAGAAAGAATATCTGGAATATAATTATTCATAAAAGAGAGCTAAATCTCTGAGCAGTTACACATCACTTAGGCTGAAAATATCTTCAGTTAAGGTAGGAATGAAGTAATATTACATTTTATGCAAGTTCTCATCAATAAGCCTGACACATGCCAGCTCCCATTTAATAACATATTTTACTTTTAATAATTCTACTTTTTTCCTGGTTCAGAAAAATGTGGAAGAGAGCTCAACTGTTCACAGAAGTGAAATATAGTTTTAGGAGGAATTTAAGGTTTCATGTTTGAGGGCACAGAACAGTCCCCAGCTGAGGAGGCCAGGATGCATTTTCCCATTTGGAAAGGAACACCAGCATCACTGGGATGCCCCATCATGAGACACAGGAGAAGGGACAACAGAGAGCATTGGTTTGAACTGGCCTGACAAGTCCCCTGATTCACAAAGCTCCATTTTTGCCCCCAAAATGTTTGGAAGGTCCTTTTTGTGTGAGCCAGCTTTAACTGCTTCCTGTGAATAAACCTATATGTGCATGCAATTCTGCACGCTTGCTGTGTGTGTGCTACATGCTGGTCGCGTGAGTTTGGCAAACAAGTGTTTTCAAAGCATTAGGCTTTCTCAAATTAAGTGAATCAAAACAGCTTTGCTCTGAGGAGTAGCTGGGAAGAGACAGAGAAATGAAAGCAAGGAGCAGGGAGTGGATTCAAACTGGGAAGTGACCTGAGTGGTGGGTCCTCGGCAAGCAGGACTTCATTCCCAGCCCATGTTGCATTTTGCAGCCTGTGAGGTGCAGTGACCAGGCTCTTTGCCTGTGTTTGGCATCCTAAATCCTGTTCTTTGTGCACTGTGGAAATGTGCTGCACGTAATCCCACCCCCGGTGCCTGGGTCTGAGCGCCTGCAGCACGGAGGGAAGCCAGGCTGGGATGGGAACCAAGAACGCCAAGAGACAATTCCCATGGGGAGCCTTGCTAAATGCAGCTGCACATAAGCACCCTCAGTCAGGAAATAGAAGGGCTGCCGCTCCCACCAGGCAGCTCTAACGGGAGTGTAATCAGAGGAAAAAAGCAAAGCCATCAAGCAGCAGCACTTAGGGAGCAACCACAAGGCTACAAAAGCAACGACAATGGGGACAGCAGCAGCTAAAAACCTGAATTTCCACATCAGCATCTCATGCTTCTTTCCTTCACATTTAGCGAAGGGATGCAAACTGGGCCAGGTGAGATAGCAGCTCAAATGGCAGCGCACACCCCTCTCAGGCAACTAAATCCCACCCAGATGATATCAGTGGCTCAATGAGGCCTGGTCCAGTTTCATATCTGCAGGGCCTGCTTGCTGCAAACAACCCTTGACAAGAAGCCAAGGCACTAAGCGCACTTCGGGAAACTCAAGGAAATCACAGCAGATGCATGAATCTAGAATGAATGGAAGGAAAGGTAAAACCCAACAAACTTCTGTCAAAAGTTGTGTCACGTTGCTCCAAATTTATTTTTTATAAATAGACACATACAAACATACATATATATATATTTGCATAAAGAAATACAAATATAAGTGTATAAGGTAAAATAATGCAGAACTACAGGTTGTGAGAAATAACACCTTAAATCAATTGCATGTTCCTTGAAAGTGAATGCACCAAATTACATGTAGCAAAAACGTTTACTGAAACATTTGTTGATGCACTTAATCAGTGTTAGCCCTCCAGGAGACAACCAGATTTGGTAAATTGTATAGCAGGAATGCTTTCATGGGTTTTTGGGGCATTTATTTGTGGATTGCAGTATGACAGCTCATGTGTGCGACTTGGCCTCATTTATTTCACAGGAACAAAGTTACTCCTCCGCCCCAATGCCAATGCTGGGAAGTTTCTTAGGGTTTTCAGGTGTGGGAAGAGTGGAAGCAGAATTTGAGCTTTTCCCAATATCTTGATAAAACCTATCTGTCCTGCTATGCTCTCAGCTGATGGTGCCCATCTGTATCTCGCTGTTATTTCAAAACAGACTAGTTCTCCCAGTGCTCATTAAGGAGAAAAAAAGGAAGCAAGAGGGACCAAGGAAGCTTCAAATTAATATTGATCAAAGTTCAAGAGAACAGAGGGGATTACAGTAAGTCTTTCTTACCCCCTCCCAGGGTTTGCTCCAATGAAGCAATAGTCTGATACTCCAAACTTCAATCAACTTCAAATGTAGAAATTATTTCTGACTGTAAATTGCCCAGAAAGCCATAAGTTTAATTTTATCATAAACATAAAAGATATCATCAGCCTTCAGAAATATGATGATTTCTCAAGTAGATACTGTTTTATTTTTATATATTTTTAATAAATTTTATAAGTTTAGGCAGAATAGATTCCCACTGAATGTTTTATGGGAATTTATATTGTATTTAGTGTGACTTATGTGTAAATGAACTAAGCAAAAAGGTAAAGGAAAGCAAAGATTTTTATCTTGTCAAAATGAAATGTTCAAATGTGACTCATGTGAGAAGATTGTTAAGTACCAAGTCAACATTTCCCAGAAATTTTAAGCAGTGTAAAATTTCAAATGTTTGTCTTTTGGTTCCAGTTTAGAAGGATTTTTCCCCTCCCTAAAATGTCAGGACTTCCCTTGGAAAAGGTCTTCAAGTTCCCAGCAAGCTCTGCTATTGTATTTTCACCTATACTTTCAGGTGAGCTAAACAAATACAATTATCTTTATTGACTGTGTTCTCATCAGCATGGCTCAGGTAGACTTCAGCTGCTCACAAGCCACTTAGAAAGTGTAAGCTGTCCCCAAGCAAAGGAGATGTCTTTACACTGTCATTCATTACACCAGACCTTCATGAAGGCAGAAGCATCAGTTTCAGTGCTATGCTCCTTGAATAACATTTAAGAGTGTTATGAGCTGCACATGTACACTCCCAGCTTTCTGCACAGCCTGTGGGTACGACTGTGACGGACATATCTATGCTTATTGACCTGTAAACTTCCTTTAAAATAAACCTAAAGAACTCTTCCCAGCCCCCCAATGCCTGTTCTCAGTTATAGCCATGTAGTTTGCAACAAATGGTCCTGATTTCTCCAGAGGTATGGGTGAATGAAGTGAGAATGTGATTTTGTACTGAATATTAGAGCTTATAAAAGCAATGACCTGATGCACGGCCTTTGTTTATACCTTAAAAATATCATAAAATATCATAAACCTTTGCACAGATCACACAGCAAAAGCCCACAAGGACTGAATGGCTTTAAGATGCAATGGACATCTCCAGAGAGTGAGGGAACAGGAATGGGGTTGCCGTAATTCCAGCTGGGAATCTCTGGAAAGGCACATGCCACATGGCACATGAGCTGGGAGCTGAGCATGTTTCAAGCACCTTGGCTTAGCTGTACCCGCAGGAGGCAAGGGCACATGCCGTACATCTGATCTGCCTGCAAGCATTGGACCTCCTGTGAATCACTGTATGGCTGATCGACGCATACAAAATGTGCATGGTGGGTGTTTCTGGACCTCTGCAGGCTGTCAGAGCAACTGCTATTGCTCTGGCTTCCCAGGTGTTTCTGGGCAATGTGTCCAGATTCTCCAAATTTTGCTCAAAGTTTGCAACTGGACATATCCTACGAGATGCTGTCACATGTAGCACAGAGCAGCTAGTGCTGCAGTCCTGGTCCCACTTCATGGACACTGAAGGGCTCTGACTGACATGAAGCAATAGATAAAATGAGATGGGTGAAACCATCCCCCAGAGCTGGCTGCTTCATGTCCCTGACAGCACCGTCCCCAGCAGGGACGGGGAATGGCTGGTGAAGAAGCTGTTGAATGGTTATGGGGTATCAACCTGGCATGCTAAGGCTAGGAGACATAAGAGGGTGACTGGGAGGTAATAACAGCTTCAGTCTTAATTTGTTGCTTTATGTCGGTCAGAGCCCTTACAGGGACACGTAAAGTTTTGGCCTGGTCATTAGATGAACAGGGGACCTGTAAGGAAGTGCAGAAAGTCCTGAAGAAAATGGTGAAGGCGACAGTGCTTTCACTTCTGGATTATTGAATCCTCATGAGGGCACTTGTTTGTGGTTATTAGAAGCCACCACCGTTTCCTAACACGACCCCTAAAAACTGAGCTAACTTTCAGCACTGACATTTACTCCTTCAATTTGGAAAAACATGGGTCACCAAGTGCAGCCCATCACGGAGGTAGGGGCTATAGATGGGAAAATCAGGCTCAAGAGCTTCCCAAAGAAAGCTCTTGGGTGGAGATTTTGTCATGGGTCTCTCCTTGTTGTCTAACTGCAGCTGAAAGACCTAATTTTTATGTCCCTGAAAAATACTGATGTGCTTGTCAGGAGCTCCCAACCTAGACCAGCTGCCCTGGCTCCAGCGAAAGCCTTTGCAAGTCAGTGCCAAGTGAGTCAGTTCCTGTGGACATGGGATGCTGGTTAGGGCTGCTCTTACGTGGTGCTTGGATGCCCAAAAGCTATAAAGCCAGAGAGCACATGACTCAGAGCTTAAAACTATTGTTCCACGGAGTAAACATTATTTTTAATGTAATAGCTATTTTTTCATGTGGAGTATACACTCTGAGAAGTTCCCATATGAATTTACTTACCACAAATCATCGCTTTAGTTCTGACACAACATACTATAGAAACAGACCACATACAACATGTAGTGAGAGAGAGCAATCCTGCAACTGGTTTTAAGATAAAGGAAAGAGTTAATAGCAACACCAAAACAGCTCTTTGAAAATCTCATAAAGCAAAACCAGATTGAAAAGTACCAGAGATAAGACCAGTGGAACTCTAGTTAATGCCATCAAAACTAACAAATTTTTGGTAAATAACAAAGTACTGTTCCCTGCACACCAAAAAATCAAAACAACAACAGATTTTGTTAGCTTTTCTCATGTTATCTATATAAAATGCTACTCAGCCTCTTAATGGAAGTCAGATTTGACCCCAAGTTTGCTCTATTCCAGACAGTAATATCTTATGTTGGGTGTGACATGTTTGCTAGGTACTTTTTAACTGAATATTCATGATCACTTCTTTCTATCTTTACATTAAAGGTTTGATGGTCAAATACCATGTTCTATAAAATAATACTGTAGAGTTTGTGACTGCATTTGGGTTTACTCATCCCACAGTTAACAGTGCAGTATATTTGTTCAAGGTTCAGTAGTCACCAACATCGTTCATTTATTGCCTGTTGGCAGACTTGTTCATGCTGTACCACAGTGTATGCAGGAATGCCTGTTTTACATTTTCTGGGAGACTGCATCTTTATTTTAACACACCTATACACACTGTCAAGCACCCAACATCAGCTGGAATTTTCTTTACCATCAGTGGGTTTTTCTTTGCTTCCTGTTTTATAATAGCTCAGAAAAAAACAGCACAACAGTATATAATGGGTATATATAAGCATGCATATCTTGTCATACTTGCAAAGCAAACCCCCAAAAGCACTCGAAAGGAAATGAAGACACAAGGCTATCTTTGAATCAATTTATGACCAATTTCCTCAGTGTTAGCATATACTAAGCCCTTAGACACTTGTGAGAGCAGCTCAGCAACATTGCGGGGAGCAAAGCTCAGCACTGACTATTGGCATAACTTACCCGGAGGCTGAGGGAGGGTGAATACTGGTGATGGGAAGCCCATGGTGAACCTGGTAAGTCTAACCAAATGCTCAGCTAAGGATGAAAACAGAAACTGGGTACAGAGTTCTACTGTGAATTAGCTAACTAGTTAAAACACCATAATGCAGTGACTCTTGCCTGAGAGGTGTTAACCCTCTTTAAGCTATTGATTTTTGCCCAAAGCTTTCCTCATGGTTTCACAGGCGATAGGCAGTTTTCAATTCACCAGGCTGAAGAGGGGTGGAATATAACATGTCAAAGACTTTCTTCCTGTTGCATTCCCATTTTAACTATCCCAAGTTTCGGTACTGCTTTGCCCCCCGTATTTGTTCCCCAGCCACTCGGGAGAGTGGGAGCAGAAGACCTTTGGCTGGTGACTTTTCAGAGTTTTTGTGACCTCTTCTAGCCTCTAGTATATATGTCATCAAAAGGTGGGCTGCTGACAGATCATGTGTAGGGAAGGAGCTTGAGCAATCTTCATTTTAAATTAAGGATTTTTTTTCTTTCTGTAACTACCAATTACCATAACAAAGAAACTGAAGGGGCTGATCTGATTTGTATTGAGAACAGTTTTGTTTCCACCTCTTTTCTCCTGTCTTGGGAATGAAACATGCAAGGTACCAGGCAAGAAACTTTCTAATAGTTTGTTGAATTATAACTAAGCATTTAAAAGTTTAGCTATATCTATATCTATCTCTATGTGTACATATATATATATGTGCAAGAAAAGCATAGAAAAGTATGAAGTTGACAAAAGGATATGTCTTAGTTTATGACTAGCAATCCCACTGAAAAAATGACTTGCTGTGTCTTTTCCCTTTCTGCATTTTGCAATCGTGACCTCTCTCACCCTCTATTGCCTGCCCTTGCAAACCTGCCCCTCCAAGTCTGGAGTTCCCCAAACAATCATAGTTGTTGTAGCCATCACTCAGGGCACACAGGGACAGTTTCATTCTGCAGCACTTTTCAGGTTTTATCCCAAATTATTACAATGGAAGTAATGTCAAAGTTTTAAAAATATAGATGATATAACCTGCCTCTTCCCTTTCTTTAGCTAAACTTCTGATCAAAGCAGTCCTATTTTCCACCTTGACTCCTCCTGTGACTTTCATGAAAAAGCACATGTGCTGTGGAGCTGCAGCATGCTGGCACACTGCCTCCGTCCGCGCTTTTCTGAAAGTACCAATCTATTGCACAGGACACACAGTAGCCAGGCAAGTCACATGCAGAAAAAAATGACACTGCCCGGCAGCATCAACTTCCCGCATGCCACCACCAACCTGGCCTTTCTGGGGGTCAGGAGCTCCTGGGGCCTCTGGCCAGGCCAAGTGGAGTCCAGAAATATTGGACCCTCAAGCTGTAACAGCCCTCCAAATCTAGATAGGTTTTTCAGGAAGAAAGAAAAGGATATGTCCACAGAAAACTGGGCAAACAGTATTTGTAAGCTGCACTTTCTTTCTCCAAGCTTCTTCTCTCTTCCTCATGTCTTGAACGTTTGAGCTGTATCATGAATTTCTTTCCTTTTCCATCACTGTTTTTTTACCATTCATCTCACTTCTTAGGTCTTTTTAGCCCTAAGAATTAGTTTTCTGTTTCCTATTTAACAGTCGATGCAACCGCAAAGCATTCAGTTAGGTTTTGGCCCTTACCTTCTCCTACACCTCATCAGCTTGCTGTGTTCCTGGCCTTTCCAATTTCAGATTGACACCCCCCTCTTTCTCATCGTTCSTTATATTGGCAATGCCCTGTAAATTCACTCCCACCATGCACCTTACCTTTTGCCTACAATTCTCGTAAAGCCACTTGCTTTATGTTGTATTCTGGTGACAGAAACGGCTAGAGAAACTGTGCCTCTTTGTGCTCCTCAGCACTGTACCTCTTGGACTTCCTTCAATCAAAACACCTTGTGGGAAAAACAGCTGTTCACCATTCACATAGAGTTGTGATTTTTGTCAATAAAACTCAAATCCACATTCACTAAAAGAAGTGTAAATAATTTTTATATGGGCAGCAAGAGCACTTTAAACAACATTTTTCATGAAGAAGTGCAACAGGGAATACAAGGTGGGTAAATACTTCTGCATTTGCATTACTGAGAAGGTGTCCCTCAGGGGATGGGTGATAAATACCTAGAGCTCTGTAATGAACTCTGGCTGCAGTAGAATTTTCTTATTTTCCTGCACTAATGCACCCATGATGAGCTGCTGAGAGCCAAAACTTGACCTGGCGAGCATGTCATTCCCTTAACACCAAACTATATCTTCTCRCATGTCTGCACATTTTCTTTCTGAGACAACTAAGGCTGTACCTATTATTCTAAGAGTACCATAGAGCTTTACACATTTGGCCATATATATGCCCCTGTAAAAATAAATATCTCCTAAACAGATACTAGGTGGATGGAAGAAGATCCATACCACTTTTGTGACGTGTCCTTTTCTAACATTTTTAAGCCAAGAGATCGTTTTCATAGAGCATTGTTCTAATTTTTCTAAAATAAGTTATGAAAACGGGGAAAACATAGGTTTGTTTGGCACAAATGATTAAACAGAAAAAAATATTAGGCATTTTTTCCCTACTTTTGTCCATTTATCCCTGCTTTCTTCCAAAGGTTCACTTTAACTAGCAACCACATTTGAAGAACAGAGAAACATTCATGAAAGAGAAGGAGAGAGAAGGCTTTGAAACCACTGGTAATTGTTAATACTTCCTCTAGAAGCAAATTCTAATTCTGCATCATTTGCCACAGAATGCCACAGAATTCTGCCAGCAGAATTACAATGAAGAGTGAGCCTTAATCTATGAAGCAACTCTCATATAGGTGGTGAACAACTTATTTTCATCTGTCTTGGTGACCAGCCAGCATTCCCCCCACATGGCCAAGTGGCTGTTACTTTACCACTAAGTATATTTTACACATGAGTAACATGACCTTCCCTCTCCTCCTGAGATTTAAGACCAAGCACTTGGAAGTCATCTTTTTTGTTAATCCTACATCTTATTGACAAATGCCACCTTGAGATCATCACCACATTTATGTAGGTCTTGGTTGTGTTATAGTCTGTTAGAAAGCATCCTATGCAGCATGTGGAAGATGTTATAAAACCATGCTAAATCAGATGTAATAAAACAGTAGGGCCGTTCATGACAGAGTGACTGGATTTTGTTTCTGGTAGTCCTTTTCCAATTTATGTAAGTCAGATGGGACTTATCAGGACACTATATCCTTGTTTTTGAGAGATTTTCCATTATTTAGACTACTTTTACCTTAGCAAAAGACTGTTCTATGTTAGGGACTCAGTTTAAGTATTTTCCAGGCTTTGCTGCTTACCTCCTTTCAACAGTAGCTCAGAGTTGAAAAAAGAAATCTCTCAACAGGGAAAATGTAGCAAGAGGTATTTTTCAGCCAACCCTTTTGCATATCATCTAAGCAAAACCACAAAAGCAATCGGAACAAGAACTGTTTACTATCAAAATTAGGTGACCAAAATAGATGGCATTTTCATGTTGCATATATGAAATAACACCAGTATGTAATAATTAGACAACAGCCTTTCCCAACAAAAAGTATCAGTTAGGTGAAACAGAAGCTTTTCGTGGAAATGTTCATTTAACTCAGTGTATTTATCTGGAAGGTTTACCAAGTCCAGAATTAATTCTGGGGGGAGAAAGAGACTGGAGGGAGAAAGAGACAGAGATTTGTGCTAACTAGTACCCTGGTTAGTAACCTGAGATATATGAGACCCAACCTGAAGTCCTTACCTCCCTTTTTAGGCTAGTAAATACTTTGCTAAATATTCAGAGTAGGATAGTTCCTGTTGGGAGAGAAAGATACTTCTGCATACATCTGGTGGTTCAAGAAGTTGCTTGAGTCATGGAAACATGGGCAAATTCATGTTACACCATCACATTCAGCCGATTTCTGTCCACAGCATAATTTCCAGGTTATTGTCTGTTCTCAGATGGGGATGCTTACCTCGCTTATCTATGTACTAGCTTATCTATGTTCTCTTTTCCGTAGCAAGCAAGCAGGTTTCCTATTCACTTTGTTGAGAACAGAAAGTTTCAAACTCCCAATTTTTAAACAAAGCAAAACTCCTTAATTTGCAGGCCTGACCAAAGTTAAATCTATGTAAATAGCTAGCGTTATAATAATACTGCATTTTTGTTGGTCTACCACTGCACGAGGCTGAAGCTATCAAACCTGAACAATGTAACTCCCTTTTATAAAAATGCACTTGAAATGGGATTTCTATCTTTTTCATAATACTTACGATATTTTACATTTTGCTGATCATCATTACTCATAGCAATTTTGCTTATTGCTTTTCATTTATTCTCTGGCCAGGATAAAGGTCACTGATAAAAAGGATGAGGAATGGGGATCCCTTTGCTACAGCCAACAGTCCCTGTCCCATACATGGCCCTGAGAGATGGATCCAGAGAGAGATCTTTTAGCAAGAGTTCACGAGGGAATACCCAGATATTGGCAGCATATATGAGAGAATGTATTTGAAAACAAGGTGTAGTAAACTCATTACCAGAGCAAAGCGAGACAAACACTGTCCAAGGGCTAATCGGTCTTTGGCTGCAGTAGCAACAATGCCTGTAAGTGTTGTGCAAGTGTTCCATAATGATGCAAACCTATTAACTGAACCTTTGTTTTCACTATTAGCATTACCAGACTTAAACATGGAATAAGGTAAAATGAGCTGCTGACACACACAGACATTGATTTACCACCCAGAAATGTGTCTCTCCCTAGGTTCGATTGACAGTAGCCATGCGTTTCAGAGGTAAATAGCCCCTGTGATAAGCACTGACTGTAGCCAGCAGGAGCAAAGAGTGCTTATTAAATCAACAGATTTGCTGTGATGGTTCCAGCAAAACCAGATAAATCAGTCAGGTCAACCTACATTAGGCCTCTCTTGAGGTCCTCTCTTGGATGGAGTGTGTGTGTTCCTAAAGCCCTGAATTATTAAAATGACCCTACATGATCTGTTCAGTTTGAAAATTAATGGTTAACTGTACTGCCTTGTTGATAGCTAGCTCACAAACAGAACCTAGATTCTATTTTGTCAAAGGGAACAGAAAACAAACAAAGATGACTTAGATTTACTCGATAAGATTGCCATCTTAAACAGTATCTGTGTTCGCATTTTTAGGATACAGGAAAAAGCCTTGCCATGCTGGAGTGGGAGTCTCCGTTCCCCATTTCAGAGAGGTAGGACAAAGAATATTAGAACAATATCATGTCTCACTGAATGCTAGCTGTGTGCCTAAACCCTACCCCAGTCAGTAGCAAAAAATCACAATTCACTATCTGACCAGTTAGCAGATGGCAGTTTTCTGTGTGTATCAACATGGAAGTAAAGTTTAAGGAGTTACTTGTCATACCAGCTTATGCATGCATGCTTTCATTGCTCGCAGAATTGATTTCTGCTTTCTAAACACCATAATTAAAATAAGCAGAGCTATAGCATAACTACAGAATGGCTTAGTGAACAGCTTACCAGAAAAGTAGTAGGAGACCTCAATTCTCAGTTCAGTTCTCATTTCCCCTAGTGGACTTCTGAGTGACTTTTGTCAAATTGCTTCGTTTTCCTGTGTCCCATATTCTCCTTCTGTAAAAAATCAGGATAATGACATTTTTAAATACCCTTTCATAGGATGTTTGAGACTGAGGCAAAGACTTGCTGTAAGTCAGATTGTACATTACTTCATTAGGAAATAAGCTATTTTTTCAACATTCAAAAATGGGCATTCAAAGCATGCAGAAATTGTCAGTTCTGGTCAAGAAAGAGAAGAGGTAGTTTCAGAATTATTCAAGATAAATAGTGCTGGAGTTCTTCTGAGGATCAAGTTGGAAATTCTTTTTAGGACCAAGGTTTTGTGCAGTGCAGGACAAGTTACAGAGGTTCCCTTATTACCTTATAATTTTGATTCTTGCTTTGTTTTAAAGCTCAAGATGATGTCTGCAGTGGTAATGAAACGTCACAGTAGGATGTGTCCAGGGATAAAGGTGGTTTTCCTGGGTTACTCAGAGATCAAATTGCATGACTGATCACCCTCATCAGTGAGTACAGTTTGACATCTCCAGCAAAAGCCCTCGTAGGTCTAAAATTCAGCAGTGTAGCAAGACATCAGGATGGATAAGCAACGGTGTTTTTTCCCTAGTACTGCTGTGCAACCCATGGTTCCCCTGGGACACCATGAAGGGCTCAGAGAATGACCATGGGCATGGGGAAGCTTTTGTGCCAGGAGTGGGGGAGGTTAGAATGGGGAAGAGCCGGAGGGGACAGCTCAAAGGGCAGCAAGCCAAGGAATGGCAGAGAGAAGGGAACATGAAACCTATGCAAGGAAAGAGTTCAGGTTGCTGTTTCCTTAATTAGGATGAGGAACTTGCTGCCATAAGAGCTTGGTGAGTCACTCACAAGATAATAGAGCTGTTGTAGGAGGCAGATTTTGGAAGAGATATAAAACTTCTTTCAAACCTCAAGCCAATTTCAAATTACTAAGGGCCTGCACCGAACGTGGATACAGATTACTGCAGATTTACACAGGTCTAGCACGCTAAAATAGTGGCTGCCTTGTCTAAGACAAGACCGTAAACTAGAACAATGCCTGGACTGGTACAGCCAGACCAGTCACAGAGGATGTAGCAATAGCATTTTAGGCAGCCAGGGTAGAATTTGGGTGAGTGACAGAATCGGCTTTTGTCATTACTAATGCAATGAAACCTAGGTGAGTCATCTAACTTCAAAAATTTATTTCTGTGGTACTTACAGTGCCATTCTTTACTGTGAGAGGTTTAGGTAAATCATTTATGAACATATTCTAGTAGCTCAGCCAATGGATATTCCTCCAAGCCTAGTTTCTTGGTGAGACAAAATGGAAAATGAAAAACTGCATCCTGATCAAACTAGAACTTTGTCCAGAATTTCACTTGAGCCCAGGAAATTTTAGTTCAAAGTTCTGTTCTGGTCTGGAGCCAGTGATTCAAACTTATTGTCTCTCCCTGTCAGAAAGGATATAACTAGCTACCTCACCAGGGCATTGCAAAAATTACTTACTATTTGTATGGAGTGGTTGAATAATTTAAAGATCTCCATCCCTGCTTTTGTGTAAGACTGTCTTTCTAAAGCAAAATAAAATATTAGTAATTTCAAAGTGGTAGCAGGGGAGAACCAGTTTCCAGAGCACACCTTCAGTAATTCAGTGATGCAGAAAAGAAACAGGCAGGTGTTGGGGAATCGGGTGCAAAGACTCATTGGGCAGGACTGGGCAGCCTGCTGCTGTAGCAGGCCTCCTCTCTCATGTCTCAGGACCACTTATTTATTGGGCAAATGTGACATATGTTCCATCCCATAAAGACACTGCATAGCATTCAGACAAGACAGAACTAGTACTTAAAGAAAGCGTAAAGAAGTGGTTTTCCTGTTCAGCTCAACTATGTTGCACTTTTAACACAGCTTTCCCTCATTTCCCGTATAACCTTACCTATCCTATTGCAGCCCCTCTTTTTGTCTGCCCAGGTTTCAAGGGATGCCGGCATGCCCCCTGCAGTGCCAAGATGCACATCCTCTGCTCACCTCCCAGGATTCTGTGCTGCTTTCTCCTCACACAGCAAAACTGCGGTGAGAGGGAAGCTACCATTTGGCTTTGGTATTTAGATTGCACTCTCCAAAATAGTTCATTTGCATTCACAGTTTCACACTTGATTGCACCTGGCATTTTAAGTCCACTTTGTTCCAAAACCTCCCCCATCATTTGCAAGAAAGGAGAAGAAGGGTTTGCTGGGTTCCTTGAAATTGCAAGGCAAAGACACTTAACTCCTTAATCTTTATATTGCAGGGTCAGCAACTGTGATTGGGACCCATGCACTATAAACACATATGCCAAGGACACTGTTTCTGCATACAGTTCTTTAGGATGGGGACTTTCTTGTTTGGTGTCTCCTGCATGTACAGTGCCAAGAAAGATAGATGAGGGTTTTTACTTGAATCATCTCATTAGAATGAGAGTATTTAGAAATCAAATCCTAAGGTACCTATGCTATGACTTGAGCTATTTAAAACTCTAGGATGCAGGTTCCCTCCATCTTTAAAATAGGAGGCCCTTTGTCCACGCAGGGTGTCACCACTTGTTTTGTCCAGGCAACATATATTACACAAGGCTGCAGGTGCTACATGTTGGATAGATTTGCAAGAGAAAACAGAACAGTGGCCAAAACCTTAACAATCTTAGCATAGGAACTTTATTATTATTATTATTATTATTATTATCATCTGAGTGCTCATTAGCTAACTAAGCACCCCTAAATCCCTAAGGAGAGGGTGGAAGAGGGGAGGAGAAGATCATAACAAGACTACCCTGCACACAGGGTGTTGAGGAGTCTCCCTCAGCTCTGGGAACACCGGCTCCTAGGCTTGTGCTGTCCGCTCAAGTCTGGCCTTGGTGATTTGACCAGCAGAGAAAATCAGGTCTGCAAAAGAGAAACCAGAATAAATACAGCCTTTTCCTTTTTACTTCCCAGGGAGGACTCACAGATATGGTTGGGGTTGGTCATAACAACCCAGTTTTTTCTATCAAAACATCTTTCTGGCTAGGAGTTTCCCAGCTGAGAGAGGTACCTGCTATCACGCACCATAGCACAGCGAAGCATCCCCATATGACCAGGCTTAACTCACGCACACAGTCAAGGTGCTTGAAAGCTTGTATTTGTGCTCTGCTCATCAGACCTGGATTTCTGAAATAAATCAATAAATGAATAAAACAGGGGAGCAAATAGGACATAAGGAGGATAAAAAAATGAGATGTACGCTAACCCTGCCAGCCACTGGGGAATGTTCTTTCCTATCTGCATAAATATTAGTTTTACTATGGTAACTCATCACTTCTCTCTCTCTCCTTAGATTTCTTTTTGGATCGGATTTAATTAACATAAGATGCCACAGAATATGAATTGCAGCAGACTTCTGCTTTATTCCCCAGAGTACAGCTGGGATGACCAAGACACAAAGAAGTGACTTCTCACTGTCTGTATCATTGATATTTCTGGGAAAAGATTCAGAAAACTTCTGTCTCTAAGGATTTTATCCTACATAGTTTTCACATATAACGGGAACTAAAGGAAAATGGATTACATTGAAAGAAAAAGATGGCCTCTTCTACCCACCCAATCTTTCAGTGGTTCATTTCTGTTATTCATAAAATGAAAGACAATAGTTCCAGCAGAGAGAGCAATGTACTATGAATTTTCCACTTCTTCCTATACACCCCCTGTGGTGAATTTTGTAGCAATGACAAAGAAGCTACTGAAAAAAGCAACTGTTGGTATAGATTTTTTTGACATTCAAAATATCACTTATAACTAAAATCCCTTTGAACCTTATTAAGAGACTCTAGAAACCATTTTTTTCTTCCGTTTCCTGCTCACATCAGCCCAAAGGAATAAATTAGAAGCAACTACCTTACGCATGTAAATATCCATATATGCATTCACATGAGAGCCCTAGCTCTGTACAAATAAAAACAATGGACAATACGGTTGCAAAAAATATCTGTACAAGTGCCTTTCGAACAGCAACAGTGGCTGAATGTGTTCTCACTAACAAGGATTTGAAACTAGACTTTGGAACTAGAAGGTCTTTTCATCTGAAACTGTGTTGGTTACACAGAGATCTGTGTGACTGGTGAGAAAAGAGATGGAAGCCCAATATGTCCCATGTTGTAAAAGGTCTCTTTATTCTCCTTTTCCATTCTGACAGAAGATGCTTCTTTTTTTTTTGCCGTTTCCTCCCCCTTCTTTCCCCCTTTCTATCTACAAAAGTGTGCTCATTTAAAGCCATCAGATCTATGTTTCTACATTAAAAGTGTATTAAAAACACACACCAGAATTATATTGTGCATAATACAGTCCCTATTACCTTATAAAGCATCAGCAACAAGAAGTGTTGCTATCAATGTTGCCTTATATTCATTGAGCAAATACTGCAGGAGGTGGTGCTCAGATTTTCTTCATTTTTCTATTACATGATCCATCGGACTTTATTTTCTTTTGATTATGGAAACAACTGAACATTACATCTATAAGTTCTAGTTGCTTGCTCCATCATTTTCTTTTAATAGGTTTCAACAGTGAAGAGAAAATTATACCAGGGAAATCTTGTAACAGAAAATGAAGAATACTGATTATATGCATACAGCAAGTACTGAGGAAGGGTAGCTCATTTAATGCTATGCATATAGGGCACATTCACCATTTTTTGCCCAAGCACGCCAGACGTGAACCAACAGGACAGGGCACTGCACAGAAACCAGCAGTCAACACTGAGAGTGGCAGCTGTGGCACTGTCCCTTTGCATGTCCCTAGACCTTTTCAAGGTCTAGGGCTCACAGCATTTGCTAGGAAATATGACAACCAGCCTCAGGGATTCAGTTTCTGATTACAATGTCTCAATCAGCTGGCTGGAGCTCCCTGTGGGAGCTGGGCCACCTTGCTGGAAAAGATTAACCAGAACAGTGAGGATGCAAAAGTCACCAGCATCAGTGAGACATTTGGATAGAAAACCCCTTTGACTCCAGGTGGGATCTGGGCTCTCAGGACTGCTGCTCTATTTTATCCAGTAACTGCAAAAACAAACAAACAAAAACCCTAAAAGAGATCAAGTTCTGCTCCACTCCTTGGGCTTTTCTTTGATACAGCAAGCAGATAAGGTGCCGTCCCTCAGGATAATGTTCCAGACAGCAGATGGAGCTTCTGCCTCGTGGCCCTCAGTAAGTGCGGAAGGATTGTCTGGGTCTAAGCAGCAGGATGCAAAATTGATCACCTATAGGTGGCTTACTGCTCCCCCCCACCCCAATCAGGCTTTTATAGATGCTATTAACCCCRTGATGTAGGAAGGATGGGCACACAGCTCTCCCCTCCAAGGGAGGGGTGATTGTAGGTTAGGTGCTGCAAAAATCTCATTTATTTTTTGTCCTCATGCTACTAACCACAGGGGCCACCCTAGCAGCACAAAGCTACCTTAAAAGTGGTCAGAATGGAAATTTAAGTTGCCTGTGATTTAAGCTGCCTCCACACAGAGAAGCCTGACTGTAAATAAGAGCTAGGCGCAAGGAGACTTATGCAAAAGCTTTTCAGGTAACGAAAAGATTCTGCCTTTGCACCATAGCAGCTGGAGATGAACTACCACTGTTCAGGGGCTTCCAGGGCTAGGATAGCCTGATTAATCTGAACTGCCCTTGGTTCACATCCCAGATGGGTGTATTGTGCTGTAAGAAATTGCAGTGTTCTTTGGAGAAGAAAATAATTTGGCTACAGATTGACCTGTCTCCATAAGAGCAGCTACATGCTGAATTTTCCCTCTGAAATTGTCAGTGTTCTCAGGTTCACCCAGAATCATTAAATGAGCATCTTTTGAGCTATGGCTGGAAGGAACTGGGCTCCTACCTACTTCGTGAAGAGGAAACAGTGGGCTTCTTGTTGGCAAAAGTCTCGCAGAAGAGAAGAACACGCTGTCAAAATGAAAGAGGTGAAGCCAACCCCTGGTCCAGAAAAGCATGTCGTAATTTACTCCTATCAGCTCTCCCCTTCAGATGAGAGCAACAAGGAGTCTGTGCTAAAGCCATTTRCTGCCATAAATCTCAGATTGCCAGTCTCACTTTTGAGTCTGTGTGAGCAAAGAAGCTGCATTTTCAGTGCTGCTGACTAAGAGAGACAAAGCGCAACTCATGGATAAGCAGCCTCATGCTGAGAACATTTTTGGCAACCCCACCAGGGTACTACATTCAGATTGTTCTGAAATCAGTCCTGTCTATGGAGAAGCGTAATGTTGTGAGCTGAGGGAGGCACAGTGCGTATTTTGTGAGGTATCCCATGCTCTCCTATGGTGCTGCAAGAGCTCCCTTCCTCTGTGAGGCACATTTCTCCAGGAGGTACTTGAGGACATTCTAACCAGATAGTTTCCTTATGGAACTGGCACCCTTTGCAGTCCGGGAGAGCTTGCTGCTTGCTTTATTTTCCCACTAAAGGATTATCCATGGACAGCACTGGGCTCAGGTGAGAAAAGAAAACATTCAGTTCAGACTGCATGCACACCCTGTCCTCTGCCACAGGCATGGGTGAAGGCAGCGTGCCCCTGGCCCACTCTTCCCTTAAATCACACATGACCACAAGCTGTTTCCCAAATGCTACATTTAAATAGAATCAGTTCATAAACATGGAGAAACATATGACAAACAGCAAGGGCAGAGGTACTGGGAGGGCTGTGGCTGCCTGGAGGAGTCCCCCTTATCACTCCGCAGCAGGTCAGGCTGCAGCACAGTCCCCTCTTCTGCCTTCCTCTCCGCTGCAGCTGTAGCGGTATCCTGCCTCCCAGTCTGTTGCTATGCGAGCTTCAATTAGAGGTTATCTTATAGTAACACGCACTTTTACAGCATAATACAGAATAAATGAGTGAAATAAATGGTGGATGAACATGCATTGCTGTGTGGCATGCTGCCGAGCCCTTCCTGGAGCAGCATAGCACTGCTGCTTGGCTAGGTGACCTGTGCCATGTCTCTTTGCTTTCTCAGGGCATCAGTTGCTGGCCAAAGTTTACTGGGGATACCAGCACATCCACTCAGCCTATAAGGAATACATGCCCCCAGGGACTTTTGTTTTCCAAGTTAGTTACAACACCTTGGGCCATTCTCCCTAGTATCATCATCTCCATCATGCTGTGCCAAGTGCCTCCACCAGACATTAATGTCTCAGCAGTAGAGGTCATGGGTCATAGGTGCATCTTTCTCAGAGCCCCAGCCGTTCAAACCCTCCAACTGACATAAACCCCCACTGACCTCAATTTGCTCTCGGATTTTGAGCAACTAATTGCAGTGGATGAGGAGCAGACATGCTGCCTGTTCCGTTGCCTTTGCTGGCAAGCAGTAACTCTTAGCAGCTGACTGGGCATAGGACCACCTTAAGCCCCTCCAGCATGAATCCCAGCTCCTTGATAACAGCAGATGCACAGCAAACCCACGGAAGCTGTTTTGTTAAAAAGCAACTAACGTGCGATGCAAAGGCCAGAAGCATCAAGACTAATCATTTGAATATTTGATTTTAGACCTCAAGCTCGCAATGCAACCCACAAAGGTGTATTGGCTCAGGGCACACAGATGGCAGAATGTTCTCTCATCCAAATTCTGGAAGACCAGCAGATTCCTAGGAATTACTGCTGTAAGTATTTCCTTTTGTTTCTGTGTGCCCCATTATTCTTTCTATTTCGCTTTTACATGTCCATTTGCATTCATTTAGCCAGAATCTTTTTCAAGTTGTTTCTTAAATATGCTGGTGTCCAGTACAGCATAATAGAGCTTCATTTGCCCATGATCAGCCCTTCATAATGAAAATCACGTAACATTGTCTGATATATTATAAAAGTCATAGATTTTAGAGAGTAATTTACTGCTTTTTTTCTTTGTCATACCAAAAAATCTGAGGCTACTTTGGTACTCCTGCTATAACAGTGTGTGCCACAGCAGAGACCTTCAGAGGCCACTGAGTTACAAACAGCTGTCAGTTTGTGAGACTCGAGCAGGTTTTATGTAGCACAGTTTGCCTTGTAGCATTACTGCAATCAGCACTCATTTTGCCTACAAACAGGTGCTACTTTCCATTCTTGAGGGATTTCTTTGGTGGGAGGAATTATGTTAAAAATAAGCACTCTTGGTTTTGCAATTATCTCAGAAATCATGTCAAAAAATACATTTTTAAGGATAACTCTTTAATGACAATAGATTTTGCATCAAACTGTCTCCTCTGTTCTGTGTAGATTCTGTTTTTAAGCAGTGGGGTATGATATCACGTTCTGAGGTAACAGAGATTTTGGAGTTATTCTCCTTCACTGTGTAACTTTCCCAGTCCTCCTGTCCATTTTCTTGACCTTCCTGCACTACAAGCTGCCTTTTCCAGCAGGTCGTGATCTTTGACGATCACATGACACACTATGGTGATACAAAGCTTCAGCCTCACAAAATTCAGATAGACCCCTGATGGTGTGAAGAAATGTAAATCTCCTTTTAAAAAAATAAGACTAATATTTTGACTCTACATTGAAAAAACATGCTTAGCTTGGAAATTCAAGCTAAAATAAGAGACCCACCCCAAGAGTGGTGTATTATTTAAAAGCAGTCCTTACCTAAAGAGTCAAAGCAGTTACGTCAGGGCATGTCAGGGTGATACACTCTCTACAACACTTTTCCATGAGGCATCACTAGACCTTTTTCCTCCCATTTCCCCTCAAGTGTCACTCTTGCAGTTTCGAGGAAAGGTGTTGAGCTGACCCCAGACTTTAAAAAGAAAGCTTGCTAAGTGCGTACAGTAAGATGAAGTTGGAAGGAAACTTGCCTTCTGGACATTTAGCAAGAACAATACTGCAGGAGGAAAAAGCCAGACAACAGTCATTATGGTGTAACATTATTCAAAGAGTGAAGTAAAGCTGGAGACTTAGCCAAGAAGCGAAGTCATGCTGTACAGCACAGGGTCACCTTCTAAACCAAAGCCTTATAAGACACAATTGCTAGTATGTCCCATCCAGGTGGGCTGGTTCTCCACCTCACCCTCCTATCAAAGGTGGTTTTTCTCAAGTCCCATGCAGGTCAGGCAGGATAGTCTTTAAGAAGCCATTTATATACAATGAACAGAATTAAGCCAGTTCACAAATACTAGCCTGACAGACCTTTTCAAAGAAAGGATGCCAGAATTTCTGCCTCATTTTTGGAAATGGCTAAACAGCTCTGGCTAATATTGTGTCCCTCTCCTCTGCAAGTAAGTAAATACAGACTAGTCGGTCTGAGGCATCCTTGCAGCATGGAAAAATTCATTCCCACACGTACTTCCTGACAAAGCTAAAATCAGTTCTCATATCAACACCACCAAGAACCTGACCAGTAGAATATGCTACTAATCACCTTCTATGGAGGAATGATAAATAAAAAGTCACTATCAGGCAACAATAGTCTATTAACCTGTGTCCCCCTCAGCTAGAATGAACATTCAAAATAGAAGTGTCTTCTGCCACACCATTTCTCCTTATCCTGTGTGTCTGAGGCCTACTTGCAGTTTCGGTCAGCATAGTTCCAGCGTTAGAGGAGCACTGGCCAAGGCTGTCCTTGTAACTCAGGCAACACCATCTGGCCCTGCTGTTCATCTCCATTAATGATTTTTGGCTTTAGCTGGTGGCTAAGCAGGAAGGACCTTAACAAAATTAACTCATCACTTCTGCTCAGCCTCATGCAGGAGCCTGCTAGATCTGACACACTAAAAGACACAGCTCAATGTCACCTTCCACCACCTGTCCTCCCAAGGAACACAGGTCCTCACTGAAGACCAAAACCAGTAGGAATCTGGGATTTTATTCCCTCTTGCAACTAGTAAAGCTACCCGATCAGTTCTAATTTAGCCTGTCTTTCTGATACCCTCTGAACAAGACAAGCAAGAAAGCTTTTGCAAAAAGTCTCATTTCTGTAGTTGAGCTGCACCATGCTCACCAGCTATTGGAGGCAAAGAAATCTGTATATCTATAGCTTCAAGCCACCCTAGCCCAGCAGTCAGTTTTCCAGACCACAGCTATAACAATTACTAACTACTCATTGCTATTATCTGCCACTAGAGATCAACTGGGGGGCAGAGCTTGTCCATTAGAGTTTTCTGGAGGATGCTAATGATGTAGGGGAGGGGAACCCCCTGACACTACAGTAACTGAAGAGAGAGAGAGAGAAATGAAACTGAAATGTTTCAAACCAATAATAAATCAATCAAACCAATAAAATCAAGTGGAACAGAAATCACTAAGTGGATTTGTATTTGCATTCACCATTCAGGTCTCATTTATACAGTTATTGTTTGTGATATTGTATTGATCCTGTTGCAAGAGAAAAAATGTTCTATCTCAAAAAAAAAAAAAAAAAAAGAGGAGGCGAATAAAAAATAAAAACTGACCTTCTTGTAAGCAGAGATTGGCTGGAAGATTTCAAAAATATTTCACTATTCTGAAGGCTGGAGCACAACTAGTTTTCAGTAATGGATCAGATACTAAAATTCCCTCTGCTCATCCAAATAACTATGGAAAGGAATCAGTTTACACAAAATGCCTTTCCTCTGCCTTAGAGCCATTTCCTATATTGTATAGGCATTTGTAGATATCAGAAGCACGCAACAATTTTGGAAGCACTGAGTTCCTAAAGAAGCTGAGTAGGCCTGTAGGAGGGTTTTATAAAATACCTAAATAGCTAGTCACAGACTTCTATTGATTTTTGGCTTATTGTGATGCCTCTGCAAGCCTCACCAGGGATGTATCTGACTCCTGAATGACCTGGAAAACCTACTCCAGCCACCTTTCTCAGTTGTGACACTGAGATGTTTATAATTTACCTGAATTTTGGAAATCCTTAGCATATACTTTAGGTAAAGTTATTTGCAGATGGAGAAAACGGTGTATAAAGAGAAGTATTTATTCTCCCTTCTCCTCCTCCTCCCAAAACAGGCTCCAGGGATGAGATGCATGCCTTTCTGAGAAGCTGGAAGAGATCCAGGGAAGATCTGTCTCAAACAAACTGTGCTTGTTGCCTTTTTGCAAGGGTAAATGGCAGCATTTACCTGCTCTCAGGCTCAGAGGTTCTCCTGAAACCCAGAGAGTTCATGTGCAACCAGTATGCCACGCTTGTCACCAGTTCCACAGAGTCAGCATGTATTTTACTAATTTGAAACATAGGTAAACTAAGCCTAGATCAAACATTTATGCTCTTCCAGCAAGTCCTAATGCAAGTCAGTCTATCAGTCATACCCGCAGATGAATTTATTGTACCTTTTGATCACCAGATACAAGCAAATTGATAGACAAAGGTTCCTAAAACAGTTTCATTGTTCTCCTTGTAGGTAATCAATTACTACTAAATTGCTTGACAAAGATACCATTTTTTATGACATCTCTTTTACAGTCTCTATCTCTGCTCTGTCCGACTGCTCAAAATATACAGCTTCTCTATAAATCTCAGTCCTCCTACCCATGCAAGCAGCATAAAACAGTCTACAGCCAGCAGCTGAGATTGCCTCCAGCACAGAGAAATCTTGATACAGTGTTGGACTTTGATAGTCAGCTCTGATCCAGCAACTCCTAGCAATCCCTCAGTGCAAGGGAATTGCTGAATTTCCGATGGAGCTATGACAGACTCCATCAGGCTCAATGCTCAGTAGCCCCTGACTACAACAGCAACTACAATTGCAACGGCAATAAGACACCAGAACTTTGGTTAAGCACACATGGAACGTGCTTGCTAGAAGATAACTGGAGAAATAGTCATAAACTGGCATGCTATCATGATGGCCAGATCAAAAGCTGAACTTTATACTTCTAGGATGTGACCCCCGTAAATGAAGTCATAGCTCAAATGGACCAATTCTGCCAAGTATCTTCAAAGTCACAATAATCTCATATTAGTATGGAGGGTGTAATTTCTGCATCAGTTTAAGGTCACCTGAAACTCTACTGTTGCTGGAAATGAAGTCTTAGTCCCTCTCCCTACCTGTGGTTTCAGGTCTCTGTGCCTGCCTTGCAGCAGTGTAAGTGAAGGGGCAGGAAAACACAAGTGGGACCTCCCCTGCTGACAGCAGGGCACATGGTGCTGAGCAATAGCCACACCACCTGCCAAAGGGGCAGCGTGGAAGGTGACAAGACCTCCACTGTCCATGGTCCCAAGGAGATGACATACACTGAGAAGGACCTTACTGAAAGCTTTCAAATTGGTCATAACACCAAGTGTTATGACACTGTGGGAATGGCACAAGTTCCCCTTCGAGCTGCCACCACTCCTGCATTTTTAGAGGGCTCTGGCTGGGCAGAAGCAGTCTGAGCAAGCCAAGAGTGATGCAGAGCTGCTGCAGCACCAGTATGCCCTGAACCTGACTGCTGTTAATAAATGAGCACCGGCTAAGCTGGATGTCTGAACCTGAATCACCTCGGTGTGGTTTTGCTTGTGAAAGTCTCACCGTGTGAAGGAAGAGGAAGTAAAGGCCACTTAGAAGTGTCTGCTAAGACTGGCTTTGGGACAAGCAAGTCCCATAACAGCAGCTTAAGAGGCCTCAGTGCCATTGGCACTAAGTTTGAGCTTTACCTTTTCATCAGCAGCACATCCAAATCTTTGCAGAAAACAGCCTCTTTAGCCCTCTCCTCATACTGAAAAGACAGGGCATTTAAGAAGACGACTGCAGGGTTTAGACTATTTTCTTGAGAGAAAAAAAAAGACAGCAAATATCCATATTCTGGAAAGATTGCACGGTGGCTGAAACAGCAGCTCAGAAACTAATCGTATATCAACACACACTGCAGTAGCCATCAAACTTGCTGTTACCTGGCCTGCTTCACTGTCACTTGGTCTTAGTGAGCTCACTGAGCGTGCCTGTAATACCTCTTCGACAAGAAATGAGGAGAAATGGGAAAAACAGCTCCAGCAGTTGCATGGAGAGGTTGAAAGCCACCACGGCAACATGCAGCCTGTGCTGCTTGGTTTCTCAGTGCAGAGCATTCATGATCTCCTTCTGCACAGCGACATTTTCCCTGTTCCTACCTGCTGCTGCAACCACTGCCTCGTTCATCATTCAATTACTGCACAGCCTTTAGGAAAGGATATTTATGAGATAATCCATCTTTCTTCATATACATCATAAAAAATGAATTAATAGCTACATTAATAAAGCTGCTACAGTATTTTAAGTCCTTTTTCCTTATTGTTAGTATAAGTCATGAATATCCTCCCTCCCTCTCCCCCCCGCCCCGAATTATACCACTAAGCACAATTCTTACTCAGAACTTAGGGTCTTTTCTTTCCAATTTATACCAATTTATCTTCACTACCTACTAGTATTCTCCCAGTCATTCTCTTCACTGAAGACACTAATCAGGAACAGAACACACATTGCAAATTTTAGAAACCATATTTCTGCTTCAAAATTTAAGAAAAGGGTTTATAAAATTATATTTATCAAGACATTGGGCTAGATCATGCAGTAATTCCTCATAACCCTCCACATTTCCATACCAGCCGCTGGAAATGTTTTTGCTACTACTTACTGAAGAGTGTCGTGAATGATGACTACAGAAATCCTGTGACATTCAGAACTTTGGCATGGTGAAAATTAATCTTCATTTTAGGAACATGGAAGCAAGCGGATATGAATGTTAACGTGATTAAGAACTTGCCAGTTGGGAAATGCTGGGCATGTGGCTTGAACTTATGACTAAACGTCACTTTTTCACAGCTGTGATGCATGGATGTATAGAGAAGAGAGATGCACTGAGTTCTAAAATGTTTAACATTTGCCAATATGTGCCATGCTCCCTCTGAGGGGCTTGTTGCAATTCCAAATGAAGCTACCAAAAACACTTGTATCTTGAATTCAGGATATTTCACCTGCCTTTGCTTCTACATGGGGCCAGTCCCTATGAAATACAGAGCCGAGGGCAAACCGTAAAAATCTTTAAACATCTTCAAGTTTTCCCATTTCTCCATTCTGATTTTGGAGCTCAGAGGGGAGTTCCCTTTGCTGATTTTCTTTGACTGTGGCCAGTGGGCAAAACTGTTGCAGCAAAAGATGACATTTCACACATATTAATCTAATTTCAAGCATGAGAATTACATTTCTGGTAAAAACTCTGCTAATACAAGATGGTTATGACTAATTTGATGCAACCAGGTTACTGAAACCCAAAGAAAAATAAAATCATTTCCATTTGGCCACCAATATTCCCAATTCTGGCACAAGGAGACAGTAAATAGCTGTATCACAGAATGGAAGGTATTCAAACAGTGAAATACTGGGAAGAATGCAATGTCTGGGACCAAATCTATTTCCAGGCTAAGGGTTTCAGAGTCAACTGTTGCATATCCAATTGTGAATCAAACCCAGCCTTTGGATCAGCATCTGCCTGGGAGAACCTGCCATGTAACTAACTGTCTTTCATTTTAATTCAGGCATAAATGAATTTATTGGCAGCTGAAGACACCCAACATTTGGTTCCCCCTAGGACAGGCCCATTAAATTCAAAAACAAACCATCTTCTGTTAACTGTCTTTCAGGGTCAAGGGCATGCTGTACACAGGCTTAAATGTGCAGCTACACACAAAATAGGTATTTTCCCCCCCAGCCCAACCTGGTAAGAACATGAGGAGCAGAGTCAGTTGGAGCCCAAATGGCAATACCACCCCTAGATGCTGAGCTGGGACCCAGAGGTTCAGCAGGTCATGGTTGGGAAGAGCGTTTCTCCACTACACACTTGCCCTATGGGCAATGCCTCTCCACTACTCCCTCCCCATCACAAATTCTCCCCTTGAGCCCCAGCAGAGAAGGAAAAGTTGTGGCCAGCTTTGAGGACTGGGTCCCTAACCAGCTGTGCAGGCTGTTAAACTCGCTCAGCAGGCATTAACATGTTGCAGTGGGATGTGTTAAAATGAAAACACCCTTCATCTGTTCTTCTAACACAGTATGTTGTGGGATTCCTGATTTCTCCTCCTTGATCGCTTTTTTTTCCCCCAGGAAAATGAAGGAATGGGCTTTACCAACACGAAAGCTTCGTAGGGCAGTTTACTCTTTGCTTAATGGATTCACCTTATTTTAAATGAGTCTCAGCACATCTTCACTGAAGGTTTGCATAAGTTTAATTTGATCTTTTTTTTTTTTTTCCGGTTCATTAAACTGATAATGGAGATAAAGCTCAAGTATTAGGACTGTTAGTGAGCTGGCAGGGGCTAAAGTGGAACATCCATTAAAGCCTGATCACCTCGGGTAGGATTTCTAGCAATACAACTACTAATTTAAACATTTTTGTCATGCTATGGAGGTCCATTTTCTCATGTTCATAATAAAAATGAATCTATTCAATGTGCCTATCTCCCAAAAGAAATGAACAGGAACATTTTAATTTTCAATCAACATTTCTGGTGGATGAACACAATTAAGTACCATCATATAAAATATTTGTGATAGCTAAAGGGTGTAGAATGAAACTACATGAATAAATAAAAGAGCCAGTGAATGAATCAAAAACTTACATCTAAGCCAGAAAAATTTTCTTTAAAAGAATAAATCAGGATTAGCCTAAGCACATGCACATATTTGTGTGTACATACATATGTGCTCAACCTGCAGTTCAAATCCCTTCAAACACATCCACTTCTGTTTGTAGCAGCTGGCATACATACAGTTGTATGATACTATTCCAAACAGCAAAAATGCAGTTAATCTAAAAATCACGGTAAAATATTTATAGAAAGTAGTTTATAAACATATAAATGCTGGTCCATTTCCTGTTACAAAGGCTGCTTCATGAGTCCCATCAGAAGCCATTCCTTTCCATTATTTCCTATTTGGCCTGAAATATTCCATGCTGGCTATTTACTCACACTGACTTTTTGGGGAGGGGATGGGGACCAGGAAGAATTTCAGCTGCTGGGGTGACACTGATGGTTTTTAACATGACCCTTAGTATAAAGCCCTGATACCCCTAGGCTGTAGAGGGCTTGAAGTTTGGCAGGGGAACACCACCGGATGGGAGATGTGCCATCCCTGTGATAACTGCAACAGGAAGGTTGGGAGTGCGGGGGGGGAAGAGGAAAGATTTTGATGAGGGGAAATGGGCTGAAGGGAAAAATGCCCAGCGTGGAAATTGGGAAATAGAGACAAGAGAGATGTGGCTGCTGGATGGCAGCATCAGGAGGTGGATGGGAACAGAGACCGGTGGCCCTGGGTGGCAGTCAAAAGGGGGGCGGGTCCCAGAAATCAGGTGAAGACTGAATGGGATTTACCAGGCAAGCAAGTGGATCAAGGTCAAACGACAACACTTGGAAAGATTTCTGAAGAGAGGCTCCAAGGAAAGAAGATTTGTCAGAAGTGGGAGGAAAAAAAGTAAAATCGAGATATAAATCATGGCCCTACGTGCAAATTTGTTTAGGTATCATGGCACATATTTAGATGAGGTGGGATTAATTTGCCATTTCTGTTGAGCCCTTGGATTAATAATCTTAATTTCTTTTTTAAAGTATTTTTGTGCATAATATCTATTCTGTGGACACTTCCACAAACACATGCATCTATGGCATGAAAAAATGAATTGCTGAAAAATAAAAAGTACTAGCTGAAAAGGTATTACTGAATTCCTCAGAGCTTTAAGAAACAGTAACGACAAGCAAAACAAATATCATGTGCTGAAGAATTTTTTTTTAACTATACTAACTCATTCGATTAAGACTTTTTCCAGTCATATTTATCATACAGTACATATGATGTGGTTTATCTGTGTCTTTCTGGGAACAGCTTGGAAGATAAATCATAACCAAAATTTTAATAAAAAAGATAAAAAATATACAAATAGACCATATTAAAACCTGCCTGCTATATTTTGATATCCTTGGGAAATTGTTTGCTATATATTTCTTCTTTCCTGATGTTATATCTACATTTCATTTTTCTTCTCCATCAAATCTATTTCACCCACAGTCTTTGCAGCTAAACACTTTCTCAGTGGCAGCAATTGTAATTCACTGTCATCTCCTCATCTTCTCCCTTTCAGGTATAGGTTTTATTTGTGACAAAATAAAGCCAAACACGCCTGAAGATTGTTTCCCAAGATCTATAGGAGCTTTAGATTTTCATTTAAGATTTATTTATTCTACTGAATAGAGCATTTCAACAGTGTGAGAATAAAATTCACACGCACAAAAATCAGTAAGACGTTCACTAACAATATTTTGTTCATTAAGAATGGATTTGTAAAGGCCTACTCAAAATAATTATTTGCTTTCTTTTTAATAGTATGAGAATACTTAGATTTACAAGTTTATGGCTTTTACTGAATACCTTAAGGTGTAATATTTCTATAAACAAACAAGATACTAATTCTAAAGTTAAACAATAAATTAAAAGGTTCTTGTTTGGATTCTAGTAGTGCAGGAAAAGTAATCAAAGAAATGTTACACTTTATGGCGTCCTCAGCAAAGGAAGGCAAAATTTTCCTTCATTAAGAAAGGGAACCTGCTAGTTCCTGGTTAAAACATATACATGTACCTAATATGCATAGCTATAGCAAACTCCACAGTTTAAAATTTAATGACCCTGTGACCATTCACAAAATAGTTTTATATGTCCTGTAAATGGCATTGATTTACTATTTATTCCTTTATAATCTACTATTCATTATTTTTACTTGCTAATGGATGACTGTATCTACCAGCCCACTGTGTATATTTGTAGGGGTACACCTTGGATGGTCATTAGACATCTGCAGCGTGATACAGGAGAGAATATGATACTGAAAATAGAAGCAAAGATGCACCAAACTCTCCTCCACTTGAGAGAAAACTTCAACACTTTCTCATCCACTGTCAGAACAAATCATCTACATGTGATGGGAGAGGAAGAAAAAAGAAAAGAAAAAAAACGGAAAGGGAAAAGAAACATCACTTCCAGTTCTGATGAGAACATCATATTTCCTAGTTTTTGCTGCTGGTTATTCCTTTGCAAACTTATCTCCTGTCAAAGCCTTCTACATGGAAGAATCTTCTTACAGTCTGCTGTAAGTGTTCCCTATCCCACCCAACAGCACATCCAGGAAAAGTAGTGAACACGAGGCCTGTTCTGCCAGCACACGGTAAGATTAAGTTTCCTAACTGAAGTATTCATTTCAATAGACATCCAAGATCTAAGAATTTTGGTAAGTTTTGCATTGTTTGAAAGGAAAATACAAACTACACATACCTTCTGCAGCAGTTGGTCACTTGTGGAGCCATGCAGAACACTTTCAGTTTGCCTGGAAACATGGACTTGTCAAACCTTGCAGCAACATCCCCTGAGACAAGACCTCTGCAGAAATCCTCATGGCTCCAGAATACAGTGTTACGCTCCTCCACACGTATCATTAAAGTCAACGGTATGTGCATCTCAGCCAACCGTCCTTGTGGGGCCTCCTTTGGGGCCTCAAGTGTGGAAATGGTCTAACAGTAACCTCTTGGTTTGGTCTCCTCTCCACCACTACTACTTCTCTGAGGGTGGCTCTGTCTTGCAGGCACCTTAGTTTTTGTTTCCTCTGCCTGGCAAGTGGATGTGATACCCAGTGCAGAGCGAGCCGTCAATAATGTCAATAATGTCAGCATAGCAGAGTCATAATGAAAGACCTGGATGAAAGACCATCACCCGTTGGAACAGGTCACCTTGATGATTTTGTGGTATGAAATTACGCGTGCTGGAGTGGTTACCTCGCCAGTAAAGCCATGAGTGCGTCTCTTCCAGGTGGAACAGCACTGCAAAGGTTTTGGAATCCAGCATCCAGTAGATTCAGCCACTGTATCCTCACAGAAACCTGGCAACACACTTACTCTGTGCCCTGCATCCCTGTTTGGAAATATCAGACACTATCTCAACATAACATATTTACAATTGCATCTGGAATATCTTTAGAGTGACTGGCAGACAGATCAATATTTTTGATAGAAGTGACCTTTCAGACATTAAAAAATCTCTCCAAGCAACCTGCATTTAAAGCATTCCATTAATGTACTGTTATTAAACTTTCTGTGTGCGCCTTGGTGTTTATAATGAGCGCTGTTATTCCATGTCCAGATAAGCACCGCTCATTTTCCAGCAAATTTTCTCATCCTCTTAACCCTTGACTGGAGGGAAATGGCAGTGACAGCCTCTTTGGAGGTCTCATAACAGAGACTTTGGCTGATGACCAAACCATGGGTGCTGATTGCCCACCCTTGCAGTGTCCAGGTGCCCAAAGGGCTCCTCACAGCATCGCCGCCTGGGACAAGAGTTGGGTTTGGGTGGCACGCGTGACCACCTTGGGAATGCTTGCAACAGCAGAAAAGTTCCAGCAGGTTATTAAAAAAACAAAAAAACACTTTCCCAGATGCACAGTTGTTATTTAGCTCTATGAAAAGTACACTTGGTAACTATGGGAGTAAGTGTTTGCAAGAACCAGCCTCGTTTTTTGAAATAACAGTGCACAGGTTTCACAGAACAAAATAAACATGGATTTGTTTACTACTAAGCTGCAGTGATAAACAGGAGTGAAGAGGATTAGGTGTTCCTTTGGGAAGTGTGTCTCCTCTTCATATTAATTACACTGACAGTCAGTTATTAATGCTGTGTCAGCTTTCATTTAGGGTTTTTCAAGAAAAAAGGAGAATTGATGTGACAGTCAGAACATGTGCGCCAATGTACTTCCTTGTTTTCTTGGTTTTACTAAGACAGTACCTACCAAAAATGTTTTCAGTGGGTACTTAAATAAACAAATGAAAATACCATTAAAATTATGAGGCCAAGCAAAAGCATTGAAATAAAATTACAACCGAAAGCTGTCAAACCACCAGACTTTGCTGTGTTGGGGAGAACATAACATGCATAACATTTTCATTGTGGAATGAGAACGTCCCATTACACAGATCCCTTTTGATCTGAGTTTTCCCAAATTGGGTGTGGGCTTAAGTGATTATATTCTTGGGGAACCACGAGGGGCTCTAGCTCTGTAAACAGCTACAGTTCTCTACGCTCCATTGCGAAAAGCAACAGAAAATAATCTGAATTTGCCCTTGTTGTGATGTTTCTGTTTCAGAACCCCAATGGGGCACGCACCAAGCCCCATTCCCAATACACGGCAGGAGAAGCCTGTAGCAAATTCACGCTGTAGCAGATACACTTGCACCAAAGCAAAGCAGAAACACAGAGGAAACTGCTCAGGTTTTATAAATAATGCAAGAGCTGCTTCGTCTAAGAAAATGAATTACCAAGGAAAGGGCAAAAGAAACAATTTGTGTTTGAAATGGAAAAGGAACCTAAWGCTTTCTCAGATCCCTCCTCTAGCTGACTTCCAAAAACCTGGTTTTGTGCACGTTTGTGGCAGCGGCTCCATCAGGATTCTTAAAACAGCAGTGGAGAAAGTCGGTGGGTAAGAGAATATTAAACCATAAACAACTCCTGTCCTTCCTCCTTTCTGTTCAGTCATTTAACCTTCCTCAGATTCCCACAGCTTTTATTTTCTCCCCTGGGAGTTTATCACTCTCCTCCTCTTGCAGCCCCCGTCCAGAGGGGAGTCCCAGGGCCGCCTCCATTAAAGGCACTCTTGGCAGGTACTTTGCTCTCCAAATCAGGATCATCAAACCAAAACCGCAATTTGCAATTTTATAGCAGCCTGCCCCGTCTGGGGCATTAATCATGCATTGTTTGTGGGAGTTAGCACTTGGTGCTTTATTGCAGCTCCAGCTCTAGAAATATCACTAATAAAACCACCCTGGCCAGCCAGGACATGCTGCTGAGCTTAGTGCAGGGGAAAGATGCTGGCGCCTGAATCCTGAGCCATCCCTGGCATGTTGCCCCCAAGACTGGTAGGAGCGGCACGTGGTGCCCTTTGCTTTCTCCAGAAACACTTTGGCATTTCTGTAGAAATACCCACACTCTCACAGCTGAGGGATACAGCTCTGATTTAGAAAGGCTGCAAAATGGAGTGGGGGGGGGGTGTTGTTTGCACACATATACTACTGATGCAAAACAGCTGCTTAAAACCCCCACAGTTGGATAGCGTATAAATGTTTATAACATTCCCTGCTTACAAACAGGCAAGCTTTTCTGCTTCAGCAGCTAAATGCATGGTTGGTTGCATTCCTTTAGGTTGATAGCAGCTATTGTTCATAACAATAAACAGCTGTGTTAAATAAATACAAAAAATTCAATAGGAAATCATTTCTCCACAGCTCACTTTTTCTCCTATTACTTCTCACATGCAGCAAGGAGGCTTTCAAGAGTCATGTGTGTGTTGCTGATACCGTGTTATGTGTACAATTTTGAAAGCCTTGCTTAGTGTTTCTTATTTTAAGCATATACAGAAATAAGAAAGCAACATAGAGATCATGAATATTTACCATTTCTGTAACTGGTTTCAACCACATAACTCCAACTGCTTAATTTATATTTTATTGACTTTTGAGTGAACGCCCTAGTGAAGATTAAAAAACCCTGACCTGACTATGCTTCAGGCAACTGGGTCCAGTTCTCCTAAGTCCAGACTAGCATTTATAACATATAGGAAACATAATATGGATTCTCAGCAAAGGAAATATATAATATGGATTCTCAGCAAAAAGCTTCTTGCTTTGGGCTGGCATATGTATCCACAGAATATGGAATAAGGGAAATTCAAAGGGGTGGGTAGAGAGCACACACTGAAAGTGAAAAAATTTTCATCTAGTTAAAAGCCTCAGAAAAATACAAATATTTCAAAGGAGAAAATTTGAGCAGTCAGATCACCCTGATGGTAACACAACATCATCAATGACAATTACATCCTGAGCACATTCATTTAGAAGAATGCACATAGAAGAATACTCCTACCATCTTTTTAGAGGCAGAACAATCTGGTCATCAGGCAATAATCAGAGTGACAGTAATCACTCCAGCTAGCAGAGGGGACTTTTCATAGTGCAGGTTGAAAGAAGAGGCTTTTTGATGCTCAGCATTTAGCCTTGCAGTTGTCAGGGTGACAGGAAAACAGCCACAGATAGAGTGCGACAAAACAGGGGAAAAAAAATTGATAAAACTTTTTTTCCCACAGACAAAATCAATTTTACAGAAACCAAACACTGTTTTTAAGTCATACTAATCATACTAAAAATTACTGGAATGACTTGAAATAAAATCAAGTGTTTGATTTTATCTGGCCATGAAAGAATACAAAGTTCAGGGCAAAGATGCAGTCTGACATGGCAAAATGTCTACAAGATAGATTTTTGTATTTCAGTCAGCTTTAAATGAGGGAGAAAAAGAAAAGCCTTGAATGTAAGAAAAGGGGGAAAAATAGCAGATAATGACATTTTAAAGCAATTTCTGAGCTGGACCACTCCTCAGCTCTCATAGCTTTGGGTCCGCCAGGATTTTACGCTGTCACCAGCATGGGCAGAACCCATGCAGCAAGTTTCCTGGAAACCCAGCTGCAGATCAGGCACTACTGCCAAGCAGCCCTACTGGCTTGGTGACCTACCTATCGCTAAAGTAATCCAAGGTGACTCACGTTAAAAGTTGTAATGACCCTACACCTTCCTAGAAAGGCATCTCCTTGACTTAAGATACTAAATTAGATTTTGTGTTAAGACCCATCACTGAGGCCCAAGGGTTGGAATGAATCATATATGTGACTAGGGGCTTGTTTCCTTCCTGAGAACAGCCCTCGACTGCTGGGTGATGACTGCCAGGGTGCTCAGCCTGAGCCACGACAGCCAAATTGCACAGGCAGGGTGTGGGAGGCTGCGCTCAGGCCCTGCTCAGAGGGGGTGCTGGCACCGTCAGCGTGTGCATGGAAGGACCTTGGGTCTCCAGGCAGGAACGATCATAGTTCATCCCTGACCCACAGGAGCACTGTGAAAATGTTTGTCAAGCACTGAGTGTTGGAGTAATAAATGGCACATAAAGGCCCGCAAAGAAATGAATAACTCATTTTTTAGAACTGAGCTTGTATAGCATTTGGTAAATAGCCCATTAAACAATAAAACAGCAGCAGAAGTTGAGTGCCGGCTCATGAACCGGGGACTGTGCATTCTGTGCAGTGGCCAAAGCTTTGTGGGGATAATGCAGTGCTGTCATGCAACACAGGGTTGTCACCATCAACACACAGAGAAAGCTACCCTCCCCACACACTTTCTAGCATTGTAGTGCTTTACTTGGCAACTATAATGGCTCTTTAATACTGCAGTTGGTATGCAATTACCTTGTATATTTGATATATATTGTCATTTTCTGACTCAGCACAGGACATGTAAACAATGCTGTTCGTTGGAGGAATAAATATTGCAAGACGACGTTTTTTTCAACAAAGCGGAAAGGAAATGGCAAAGAGTACAGAGAAATGGTGCAAACTTGGTGGGTACCTGCACATGACAATGGCCTTGCCAGGCAGCTGTTAATGCTGTCCACAGATAACGAGAGCTTGCAGAGGGCTGAAGCCATTCCCAGGTCCTGTGGAACAAAAACGAGATAACGATGAAGAAAGAGGGCAGGAAAGAGCCTCAAGTTTGGTCAAAACAAACTCAGGTTACCTAAAACACATAATCTGTTTTCATTTTTTTTGGCTAAAATAACTTGCTGAGGATGTGTTATGTGCTGTCAGAAAGGGAGAAATTGCCATCTGCCAGTTTGCAATAAAGCCAAAAATATCTTCACATCCAAGTACCAAAAATGCTTGTGTGCCATATAGGCTTGAGCAGCTGGTGATCATAGCAGAGCAACAAGTCGCTTCAGTGCTTCAACACATGCTTAAATGAAAACAAAAGGAAAAGAAACAGCAGGCAGAAACTGACAAGTGGTTAGAAAGGGACAAGTCGCTGAGCATTGAGCTGGGTCTGGTCCCCAGATCCTCAGTAGTTCTGGGAAGAGCAGCTCTGTGGGTTGGTTTGCTCATTGCAGCAATGCAAAATTCAGCTGTCTTTCCATGCTCAGGGTGTCCAACTCTAGCAGATGATGAACTCACCTGCAACACAGCTGACTGTGTGTTGTGTGTGCTTCCTAGTGACTAGTGCCAGGGACTGCAACAGCTTGCTCCTTACCCCTGGAGAAGGTATCTTCAGCTGCAGGGCAGGACAATTGCAGCTTGGTCCTTACAGTCAACTGCAACATTCACTGATCTAGCTGATATTAGTTACTGTGAAGGATCAGGAGGCCAGAGACACCTCTGCAGCCTGGTCCATGTCTCTCCATCACTGGTAGATGTGTAAGGAAAGCAGGACGAAGGCAGCTGGACACTCCAGAGAAGCAGCCCTTGCAAAGCCTATGCCTAAAGAAATACTACTTAGCTCCTACAGATACAGACCATGGGCACTCCTAGTATGCCACTCGCATTTCAGAAACATCTCTAATTTGGGGGCAATCTGCATAGGCCCTGCTTTTTGTGATAAATATTTTAAGCAGGGGGGTTGTGCTTTTGTTTGCCCTGTTGACATTTTTGCTAACACTGACTTGCTTGGTAGCAAATCTCTCCGAAGTTTTCTTGTTTGCTTTTGCCACTGATATTTCATCTCAGTGGATCAGGAGTATGTGTGTGCGTGTGTATAGATATAACCAGAGTGCCTTCAAGCACAGGGTCAAACTCTGAAGCTCCTTCGTTCTGCACTTAATAGCTCACTAATCATTTTTAATTTCTTTTTATCCTTCTGACAGTTCCCCTAGTGACTTTGTGTGAACTCATTTGAAATAATCTAAGCTGGTTTAGCCTGGGAAAAGACGAACTACAAAAGGTGTAACCTGAAGAAAGGAAAACACTGCTTTTTTTCCCCTTACACATGGGAGAAGAAAATAGGGACTGTTTTTGCCTTCTTCAAATGAAGATACCAGTTGTTGCTTCTTTTGTGTTTTTGCAGATGTCAAAAGTGTCTCAGGATTGCATATCACTGCACAAGGAACAGGACAGGGCATTTGGGAGGATAGTGGAGGTATTTTGTTTCCCATGTCCTTTGGTTTGTTACAACCAATTTTTCAGCATCCTGCTGCAATGTAGCCTTTTCTGACAAAGCAATGAGAGACACTCTAATGCACAGTTCTGCTTTTCAGCCTAAATCCCTTCCTAGACATGAATACAAAATGAAGCTACACCTGGGATTTCGAATGCTGTTAAGGAGAAATCTCATATTGACACAGAAACTTAAGAGRAACTCTCTGTGTCTGGAAAGGTTTGTACCTTACTCAAAGAGCAAGAATAATAGAAACTTTCAAAATATTCCACACCCTGCCAATTATAAACCTTGGCCAGGGCTTCATTTTGAAAACTGCAGGTATTTTGTCTCCAGTTCCATGCCAGCAAAGCACTTGTAGAGCTGAGGCATTTTAAGAAGCTGTGATTTTGCATGTTGTGACCACTGCTCCAGAGAAATAAGCTGTACTGAAGAAAACAGTGTCTCTGACATAACTAGACCCTTTCATAGGGGTGGCTAAACAACTCAGAGACTGCGTCATTCCAAATCCCTGCTTAACGCAGCCAGGGTTGCAGAGTATGCAGTATGACGACGGATGGGGTAGTCACTTAAACATGTGCTTCTGCTGCCTTTTGTGATGTTATAAAGCATCCAAGATATCTACCTGGGCTAGCAGGACATTACCCCGAATTACAGGAGCCCCACGGGTGGTTTGCGGTACCTAAAATGATGCCAGATGTGTGGGGAATGGCACTGAGCCTTGTAGTCTACATCACACACATCTTCTTTGAAATCTTTCTTTTCTTTCTAGGGTTTCTTTCCAATCACACTAAGCAACACTTTTTGTGCCACCCAAAGACTTGTTTGTCTCCAGTATTTTTATTTCAGAAGCCCTTTATTTTGGGCTAAGATCCCGCCTGACTTACAGATGTCAGAAAAAATAAGCACCTAGCTCTAAGTTCCTTGTCCTGAACCCTATGGTCCATAAAGCCTATTTATGGTCAACGAACAAACACAAGTACTCTCAACAGACAGTCCACTCCCATCCTAAGAACAAAAAAGTAAATCTTCATCTGAAGCTGCCTGTTATTCTTCACTGACTGTAGGAAAAGCCCAGATAACTTGCCTACACCAGACCCTCACTTTTAAGAAATTTTAAATTAAATTAGATGTATCCCATACTTTGAGTCAGATAAAGATTACAAATAAAACCCACCATGCTTGGCATTTGTATTGAGTCCTAGTTTTTCTGTCAGCTTGCAACAGAATACTCGCTCTTCAAAGGCAATGCAAGTCCTCTGCTTATGATTGCCTTACACTTCGGGGAAGTCTATCATTCTTTAATCCATTATGCTGCTAACTTCCTAACTGCTAACTTATAAGCACATACAGAAGTTTCAGATTTATCAGTACAAAACCTTACAGCCCATTAGTTAAGGGAGGTGCATTCAGATCTCTGTGAACACAAATAACACAATGCCATCTCTGCAGGTGTTGATTAAATCTTGAATGAGGAAGAGAAAATTGGGTCTTAGGCTCCTGGAATGATATAAAGAGCTTAATTTAAAAAACTCGTCTACACAGTGAACACCTCCTACTTTATTTCTTGCGATGCAAATTACTTTTAGTGAGTAACATTAATGGCTCTTTACTGAAAGTGGTCATTCTGGCATGCTTGTTGTGATTTTAAAAGTTTTCCAGACTATTAGAAGGTGACATAAGATACATGGAGGGTTGGGCACTTCTGAAGCTTCCATGTGAATCTTTCTTTATTAACGCATAGGGTAAAATTGTCAGAAGTTCCTGAACAACTTAGGAACCTATAGCCTCTGCCAAACAGAGACAGAGGGCTCAGATTCACAATTAAATCATCATGGCTTAATAAGTTAACACTTATGGTTGAACCACTTCCCACTTGCATGCAAGCCCCTAGTCAGAGGTGATGGGAAGTAACACTCTTCAGCTTCGCGCCTTTTCACTGCAAGTGGTTGTTCAACACCAGGTCTACTGTTGGTCGTAGGCCAGGGACACATCCAGCTGGGTAGCACGGCTCTGCTGACACACGGGTGCTCGAACGTGCACCTGAACCCTCAGCCTCCCTGGACTGTAAAGGACTTCTGAGAGTCAGCAGAACTCCTTGTCGCCTCTTAAGGTGGGGCCTGGGGTTTCAGCATGGTCAGATACTGAATTCCACCCTCAATTATTTAGGCCTTTTAACTGAAATGAGGGTTGTGTTTTATGTTTTGGAATAGACCTAGCCTCCAAGACAGATTTCCRTCATAAAATTTTGACCCTGCCCTTGGCATTTCACAGCACTTTAACTCACCTTTAGCCCATCTTAAAGCTCTGAGGAAAGATCACATTAGGCTAGGGTGTTGCTAATAGTTGTCTGTCTGCTTTCAGAGAAAGTCAATCAATAAAATTAAAAAGTTCCAAGTAATCATCCCAAGTAATCAATGTTAACATAGGAATGGGAATCAAGATGACTTCATTATTTGTAGCAAAGGTTCTTTGAAAATAAAAGAATATAGGCATTTTGGCAAATATTTTCTGTTTCATGAAATGACTAGAATTCATGTCTGCACAGAGTATTACAAGAATTATTGACACCCAAATGGCTTTAGCCCAACAGCTTTGTCTAGACTTTGGGTCACTTCAATAAGGATATTTTCATTTGCATCCCCCCCCCTTTTTTTTTCTCCCCTCCGGTGAATCCACTGAAGGGTCAAGATTTCAATTTGACAGAAAATCAAATGTTTACATTTGGTAGATAGTAGGCTGAAGAGCATCATATGCAGCAAAAACACATTATTCTCTGTCTGTGATTTTACCCTTGTGCAGAAGGCCAGCACAAACCTTATGCTGCACTTATCTAGACTCCAGCACCATAGCAGAGACCCTTACCTACCTACAAGTATTACCTTCTGTGGGCACAGAGGTCTAATGCTAAGCAGCATATTCCCAAAGAGGAGTTGGGAAGGCTCTGTGCTGGGCATCATGCCATCCACCCCAGTGAAGGTTTTGTAGCTCCACAGATCTAGGTCAGTGAAAAAAAAAATCCCATTTACAATTCAGGCAGAGGTGGAAGCACTTCAGAGTGCCATATTGTTCATTAGAGCACTATTTTATAGTATCTGCTGAGTGAATTTGATAGGATTGTCTAACATGGCTCAATTCCCTTAGTTACCTGGCTATCTGAAACATCTGGTCAGTTTTGCAATTTGTCTGTCACTAACTTTTAATCATAAAACATTTATGCTAAGAAGCAAGGGAAGGGAGGAAATCACCTTGGCACTCACACATTGACAGGTCTGCCTCACCCCTTTTTTCATTTAATAGAGAGGCACTCAATAGCTAAACTCCTCTCTTTGTCTGATAACAAACTTAATTGTCCCTTGAGGCAAAAATTGATCTCAGCTTTGTCCTACTCCTTCTTTGCCTCCTGGATCAATACATCCTGATATTGCCTTCAACATGTCAAAAAGTGTGCCTGTTTCAATCAGACAACCCATCATCTGTTGAAAGGCTTCTTAAAAATATACCATAAAAATAAATGCTGATAGTCAGTAGCTGATTCTGCCAAGCAATTTCCACTCCAGGAGCAAATATCCACTCAGCTACAAACTTTCACTGTAAGCTACCTGGCTGTAGGGGCTGGTTCCCCGTTTTCTCTCCAGCAGGAAGTCTGCAGTGTTGGTCATAGCAAATAAATAGGACGAAGCGCAAAGCAGCTGAGAGCTTATACATGAAAACCTATTTCCAAATTTCCAGCAACAGACTATTTCCCAAGGGGTCCTCTAAGGAAAATGGGGATGCAATTTGTTTAAAACAGATATGTCAGAGTGGATCTTGATTTGCTATATTGATAAGTGCTGTGTTGGCAAGTGCACTTGAAAAACTAGCATACAGAAGCACAGTACCTGACAGGAAACTATTAGGAATAATGAAAACTCCTCAGAAAAAGAAAAAAAAAACAAAACCCTATAACTTGTGCAAACCTGTAGCCATGTGGAACAAACAAACCTACTAACACGATACATAAAAACTAGATAAGTCTATATGAATCTGATGTAATGAACTATAAAAATCATTTTTGGTGATACCAATTACTTTTTGATAGTAATACCAATCAGATAAACAGCTGAATGAAAATTACCCTCTTTTCTATACATTTATTTTTACACACATATAGGATCCCTTGCTATATTAAGTATTTGGACACAAAATATGATACTGTGTCAATAAGACTTGATTGATGGGTGCTACACCTACTACACTACCACCAAAACAGGGACATGGACCTGAAGCCACCTGATAGCATGTGCTAGCTCTTGTGCAAACCACACAGAAAACATCTTTCCTAGATAATATGCGTACCTATTGCTTTTTCTCTGCCCCGTTACGTTCCACGTACCAGCTTTCCATAGCTCCTTCCTACATCCCACTCTTGCCACAGACAGACCAGACAACTTCTCCTCCCTGCACAGTTCTGAGAAATGCTACTTCTAGCTCAGAGGCAGCAGTGCTGGAAAACTGGCAGAGGGACAAGAATAAAGCAAGAAGTTCAACATAGGGAGGCAACCAGGGTCATATACAGGACGGGAAGGCCGGAGAAACTGGTAAATTAACTTATTAAATATTGACTGAAATTAGTTTTACTTAATGTTTTCTACAGTTGAAGCCCAGTTTAACAAAATGGTAGGTGGTAACAGGTAGAATGTTGTATTTCATTGCCCCAATACAGTAGCAGCTCCTAGGACACACGGTATGGAGAATATCAGCTTATTCTTCATCACTGACCTTCACAGTCATTGGTAGCCATAATGCAAAATAGCCATTCAGCAGCCTTATATCCATATTTACACAGCTCAGCTTAAAAAGGGTTTAGGATCTCATCATCTACTTTTTGATTAACCTTACTATGTCTTTGCAATAAGACCTGTCATTACCATTACCATTACCGTTCCCTGGCGAAGAACCCAAAGTGCCATTTGCAAAGGTAGCTTTGTCTCAATCAAGGCAGAGTACAGCCAGAAAACAACAGAAAACAACAGTACAAAGTGCTGAATTTGAGTTTATGTGCAGCATATGCCGAATTCCCTTGAGTTCTGCAAGATGGAATCTTCCTAAATCCCTTCTGATTTAGTGCCTCCGCCTCCTAGAACAAAAACAAATATCTATTGCCTCTTAAATGAAGCAGATGAGAATTTCTTGGCTTTAGGGATCTTGAAAAGTATACTCTAGCTTTCCCACTGGAATATCTGCAACAGTTTATTTTTCTTAAATGAGCATTCAGGTACTGATTTATATTTACAGCACCTGGCTATGTAAATTCCTAACATAAACCTGTATCAAGTAAGAAACCAAAACCTATCATTATAAACAGGTTTGCATGGATGCAAAGCTCTCCCTCCAAGGATTTCAAGCATGTCTGATTTCCAGTCCTTGCATCTTATCCCTAGAGACCTCCCTCCTCTAGAACCCTAAAAGATGTCAGATATTAGGTTTGGATTAGCATTCAGACACACGGGTAAACATAGTCAGGACTAAGCCTGAATGATTTTGATTTACAAAACTAGGTTAGAGGTACTCATCTGCATCTGGAGTAGTGAACAGCAACTGCCCAATAGCAGCTTGTCACTGTTTTGCTTTTAGCATTCTCCTTTATGTATAAGGGAGAAATAAGTTACATTGGATGTTGCAATGTGAGTACTTATGGTGGGGAAAGACACTGTATTTCATTATAAAACGTATACCTTTCTACTGTTGGGTGAACTCTCGGGACAACATTATTTAATCCTACTGAAATATGTCCTTGTTGGATTTTTTTTTTTCCTTCAACTACCTCCTTCTCTCCAGTTCATGTTCGCAGGTGCACATGTTTTCCTCCTCATGTGTAGACTTTAGAAGTCAAACACTGTGTCCTCTGAGTTTCATCTATTTTTCTGAAATAGCCAGGATTATGAGTTCCTCTGGTCATTTGCAAATTCCATAGTTTGACTGGAGTAGCCGTGTGTACTGGAAGCCCTTAGTGGGCTTCCAATAACAGGAAAAGTATTGTAGAGAGAAAGGAAGGTTTCATTCCTGCTGAAACATTGGTGCAAAAAATCCAACATCCAATTAAAGAATGAAAGACTTCAGACATTTTCTACACAGTGCTATGGCTTTGAGTTGCAGTCAGACAGTGCAACATGGAAGAGATGATCTTACCTCTTGCTCTTTCTGGTTCAGGCTAACTCCATCTTGCGCAGGCAGCACATGGGAAACATCAGCTCCAGGACTGACTGCGGATATTCACCCTGCAGCTGTCAGGCAATGGGCCTGGCAAAAGCTGGATCCTCTCCCGACTGCAGGCTTTGCACACTGTCTACCTTTCAAGCTATGCTACCTCTCCTCCACTTGCACATGTTCTCCAGGAAGAGGGCTATTAAATAAAACAAAGCTGCATTTCTATTGAAATTTTACTAGTTCAGTGCCCTTCTCTATTTTACTGATGGTGCTCATAATAAGCAGTTTGTTGTGGCATTGATATTAGAGATACCTTTTCCTGAAGGGAAGCAATTGCGTATTTGAAGCTTTTAAATTGTTCTGGTCAGGCTAAACCACCAAACTTGTTATAAAGCTTTTATGTAGATTACTACCAACAACATTAGCATATTAATTATTCCTCTGTGAAATCTTAAAATGTTAATCCACCACATATTGCTAACTAAAGAGGGCACAGCTATGAAACTAGGCAGAGATAATGCTCTCAAAACCAACAGAGATTTCTGTTACCTGTCAGATGAATCAGCTTTTATTTTTGTTTTTTGATAGTGAGCTGAAAGGACTACCTGTCTTGACTCACCACCACATAGTGACTTACTACACATAGCTTGGCATCCTCAGGATTATCTCTGGTTTGCCCCAATTTATATGGTTTTCTGGATGTCCCTAAATATTCAAATTCCACTCTTTCCAATAACAGTTTGTTATGGAATCAGGGAGGCCAGGGAAAGCCTTCCAGTTATGTTATTTGGGCCCTGGATTAGGCCATTAACAACTGCAGCTAGGCTGATCTTGGATTTGCCTCACTGCTGTGTCACCTTGCATCCCAGTGCACATCAAAAGTTCACCTCAAAGGTCAATTTTAGTTTTAGGCCCAGTCCTTTCAACGTTTAGAAGTCCAATTTTATTTACAGTTACTTTATCAATGAACCTGTGAAAAAAAGCACTACTGTCACAATTATGCCATGGTGGGACAAAATTGCAGAACCTCTCTTTTACTCTCCCGTTAGAGGATGCATCTCTGGGGGTGGAGCCACTGAAGGTCTATGGGACTCTGCTGCAGAAGAGAGAAGTATCCCTGGCCTGTAACCTGTATTTCTGTAAGGCATATTTCCAGATCTGAGCTGGTCAGAAGGCTAGCTAATATTCCACCTGCAGGTAGGTCCATGTCTGTGACTCTGGCTCGAGGTGTCTTTTCTGTAAGGTTCAAGGTACACACATAGCACAGTGTTCAGGGACTCTTTCTTCTTGAGTTATACCAAATAGGTGACAGAGCACTGGAAGAGGTTGCCCCGAGAGGTTGTGGAGTCTCCTTCTCTGGAGATATTCAAAACCCGCCTGGACGCAATTCTGTACAATGTGCTCTAGGTGACCCTGCTTGAGCAGGGTGGTTGGACTAGATGATCTCCAGACGTCCTTTCCGACCTCAACCATTCTGTGATTCTGTGAAATAGATGCAGAGAATCACCACCAGCCTCTGATTTGATTCCCTCATTTGGCTAATTATTATGCCACATTAGGTTGAATATATCAGCCTAAGATTTTCTGGGTAATCACTCCCTGTATCCAACTAATTTACCAAATCAGGAAACTTTGTGAACAAAACTCCAAACCACTGTGACTCTTTTCTGTAACATGTATTGCAGAAGATGGAAAAAGTCCATTTAGCACCTCTATACAGCAACAGCATGGACTGCATAACTTCTCACTCAAAGAAATCTCAAACTCATTAATCAGACAGCAAAGAGAGTCCATACATATTAGAAGCTCTCCAGAACATGCCTTTTCTCAATGCCTTTTTCCAAAAGATGGAATGACCAGATAGACAAACACTATTAATGGGGCTTTGTGATCTTGGTCAGAAATAATTTTGCTTTCATTCCCTTTCTTTACTCATRGTAATGTGAAGTTGTATTTAAACTTGCTGGTTAAGAGCTCTGGGACCCTCAGGCGAGGAACACTGTAAAAAGTCCAAGGCACTATTGGCCTGGGAATTAACTAAAGAAGACAAAACTGTTAAACACTCCATAACACAGTTGCTTTAGAGGAAATGCTGAGAGATAAGTATTAATGTTTTTTTTAAAAGATAGGAGGATGAAGAAATGAAATACCTCTAGTATGTCTTTTGTCCCTTAAATAAGAGAAGTAATTTGTCTGGAAAAAGCAGAATTCATTTTTTCTTGTAAATTAGATAGCAACAACTGCTAGAAAAAAAAAATTTACATGCATGTTAATTTCTGATCATTCCTAATGGGATTTGAAAGATGTATGATTTGAGAATTCAGGGGGTTTGGTTTTTTTTATTGGTGGTGGTGTTTTTTGTTTTGTTTTGTTTTGTTTTTTGCAAATTGCATGCCAATTTTACATATTCAGAGGAAAAAATCCCCAGATTTAGTATCATGAGCCTATTGCTTTATTTGGGGTGTAGCTTTGCTTCTTTGCCATAGCTTGAGGAACATTTTTTTGATTGGTCAAATCCAGCTGGTTTGATGACAGCAATGGAAAAAAGTGCCAGATTTTCAATAACGCATACACAGATATGCATAATCAGACAGGCACACATAGCTCCCCTAAAATTTCAGGAGTTTGGCATATACAACTCTACCCAAAGAACAGAGGAGGACATGCGGGCAGAATTATATCTGAGCTCATACACCAAATAATAATAATAATTTTAAAAAATCATCTCAGATAGTTCTAGGTCTCAAATCCCTTGTAAGCTCCTTCCTACCAGATAAACTGAATAGAACAAATCGAGCAAGCAGAACCACTTCAGCTTGAGTATTGCTGTACCTGCCAAAAGCAAACATGGTCCTATTTTAAAAAGCATACCTAGCCAGGGTATTTGCTCACTTGAACTGGTCTTCATTTTAAATCAGTGTTAATTTTCCAGGTCCTCTTTTGGCTGAACACACTATTGTATTGAAGCCATTAAGTTATTCCTGTCCCTACATAAGCTTTAGCGTTTGAAACGATGTGGAGAATCCTTATTAGCACCTTATTGGCAAGATAACCACAGTCCTTTGTTTAAGCCATTTATCCAAGTGCCACGTTCCACATCTAACGGGGGGGGGGGGGGGATTTAGCCTCAAAGCTAGCTGAATGTCTCCATTTATTAATTGCACAACGTTTAAAAAAAGGGGGGTGAGGGGAAGACCTCTTCTCACATATTTAAGTGGTTTTAAGATCATAGCCAAAGGGCATATTTTCAGTCAAAGCTGCGTGCAATCCTGCTGAAAGTCATAAACCTCCCTAGCTTTAATGGTTCTGCCAAAGCACCCTTATTTAGCTGATATGAACCAATAATATAAAGGCACTTACTAAGAAGCAAAGTTTATAGCTGGCTCTGTTCGACTGAAGTGAGCCCTTGGCTCAGCGCAGCTAAATTGCTCTATCTGTGTGTTAGTCCCTCTCTGTCTGCTGGCACTGACATTACTGCACTCCTTCGCATTTCCGGGGATATGTCGCTCCTGCCTGCCTTCCCGCAGCATGCGAAAGACAGGAATATAAAGATCCTAATAGAGGGGATGAACAGCTGCAAACAGCACTAATGCAGGTTGCAAAAGCCACAAAGCAACCAAAATCTAAATTAAGGGCAGCACTGAATATGGATGCTGGGGAACTCTGAGGCCTGCTTTTCTCTCTGCATATAGAGTCTCAATGGACCACCAGTTCCCACCAGTGCCAGTGGAAGCTCAGCTTATGAACTGCCCATACAAGACAACAGAGAAGCTGCAGGATGGAGTTCATGTGGTTAACACACTAATAACTAGCATTTGGTATTGCCTGACAATGTGTTTAGACCCCCAGACCTCCCTCTGGAGGTACCTTACAAGGCTGCTGACACCACGCTGGTGGGCTGTGCTGTGGCTTGGCCATAACCTGAGCAAGGAGAGCACGTACAAGGAACTGACTGCACCTCAGGGAATGCGTGGAGTGGTCCTGTTACATTATATTGATCAGAATAGGTTATACTTGATAGACTAGATAAAGGTATAATTGCAGGTGTTGGGTACAGTATGGTCTGATGAAATAGGTAAATGATAAGTAAATCTTGGCAACAGTAACTGAAGAAACTATAAATGGGAAACAATTATGTTAGCTTAGCAATTCTGTTGATTATGTTACGTAACCGAACACTATAAATATTAACCAAGTTAAACGGGGATTTGGGATTCTCAGCTTTGGACATGAGTCCCTGAGACCCCGGGCCCTGAATAAAGCACCGCATATAACTGCTT
>NW_020450922.1:483883-503958 GCF_003343035.1 Apteryx rowi | reverse complement strand
AAGCCAAGAAACAAAGACGTCGTGATGAAAATATGGAAGTCCAGAAAATTCAGGTCCAGCAAATGGTAAATAGAAGTGCTGTACTCTGTCAGCCCCTTTAGAAAGAAGTATGCATCTAAACCAACAGAACTAGATCCTGGCAGAGAGGGGGGGGGAGCTTTTTGCTGTTGTATTTTTGCTTGTTTGTTTGTTTGACCTGTATGCAGCCCAGATGCTGGTGTTGGGGACCAACCTCCTCTCAGAGCAGGGGAACAGCATTCTCTTTGAGACTGTCTCTGACCGTGCTGGTCGAGGAGGATTACCTGAAAGGGCCGACAGGAGAGAGATCAGTACTTTCCAAACATGACTGCAAGAGACCCCACTCCGGGATTCACATCCCCTTTCTGCGCTTGAGCTTCCGATGTGCTCATGACCCCACTACTAAAATCCTTCTGGGGCTGGACTAGGTGATCTCCGGAGGTCCCTTCCCACCTCAACCATTCTGTGATTCTGTGATCCCTGTTGGGCAGCCACTAACACAAAGCCTTTCCTCTTGAGAAGTGTTGTGCAGGTCCAGGCTGGTTTGCAATGATAAACCACACCCTGTCCTCAGTTACTGTGAATTACTGCTGCCATCTTGTATCTTCTGGGCCGGTCACCAAAGAGCAGCAGCTAATGTTGAGGCTCACTAAAGTATTCAATTAATTTTGAAAAGAAGAAAGATTTTTGACAAGTATAAACTGATTCTCATCACCTCAGCTCTCTTGTAAGCTTATCCTCTGTACGTTTTAATGGATGGTTATGYTGTGAAGGAAATATCAACCTTTGCTATTCCCTTTTCTTCACCAGGCTGAAAAGCAGGCAAGAGAACAGCAGGAAAAACAAGCAGACTTGGACTACGATACTCAGAGAGAAGCTGCTTTTTTTAAGGAGCGAGAATTTCGAAGATAAGGACAGTAAGTAACTGAGTCTGTGACAAGACTTGCCCATAACTTTTATTCTCCTTTCCAGGTATCCAAGGTAGGAACAGAATGTGGATGTGGGCTTCTTATCTAGGTTTTATTCCTCTTTTTCCTCTCACATAAAATTGCTAAGAGTCAGGTACCTTGTTGTAGCTGTACTCCTGCTTGAGAAACAAAACCAGGGAATAACACTGAGACTATCCAAAAAGGAAAGCCAGAAGTAGTTTGCATGTGTCTTAAAATAACTACCCCCCCCCAAAAAAAAACCACCACCTTTTTGAATCATATCGGATAAGTTAATATGAAGTGATCAATGTTGAATATATCCTGTAAAAGTAACTTGAAGCCCATTTGAGAAAGATGCCAAGGAACTGACTACATATTTCGTGAAATACAAGGTGGTTATTTGCAAAAAGTTAGTTTAGGCTCAACAGAAAACTGCATGAGCAGGGGGTATGTATACATACACAATTACAAAAATTAGAGTTGGGGGAAAAGGATGGGCAATGTAACACTGTTCATGTTCTTCCTGCCAAATGTGCATGAGCCCCAGCTTGCATAGGGACTGAGCACGTGCTAGGAAGAGCACAAGGGCTTTACACCTTGTGTGTCCCTGACAGCCTGCAGGAGAAGGGGGCCAAGACAACGTCCCTCAAAGTCAGGGCAGACCCAGGCATTGTCTTGGCCGGAGGTCCTGCTGTGGTCTAGGCTGCTGAACTGGTTTTGGACAGCAGGAGATGGCTGGGTGGAGCTGAGTCTGTGCCCAATTAATGTGGCCCAGAAGGGGCCACGGAGTGGAACAGTTGATGCTGACACAACACGTTTCAGGGGTTTGTCCAGAATAGCTCTCGCCTGGTGCCAGGGCTGAACGCCCATTACTGGTTGGAGCACATCCTCCTGTTTAAGTTTCATCTGAAACAGTCCAGTTTGCACACTGTGAGACCACCCTGCAATGTGAACTGAAGCACAGAAGTGGGGACAATTGAGGGACCTGTTTCAAAAATTCACTTGTGATCCAAACTAGAATACTAACATTATTGTACTATCAACTAAAAGCCATGGAGATCTCTCTCCAATTATCTTGGAGACTTGGACTTGTTTGGAAATGATTTCTTAAAATTTTTTTTAGTAGAGGAATGGCAATTAAGTAACTTGTGAAATTGTCTCTAACTACTTTTTTCTTAGTTCACTAATGAAAAATTTATTTGCCTTCTCTCTGAGCCAGTGCTCCTTTTACTACTTCAAGCTTTTTTCAGCAAGCAGAAAGAATGGAAACTTTTAATAAAGGCTTTTTATAGCAGAAGCTGGAGCCTTGAGAAGAAGCATTGACTACAGCAAGCGTCATGCCAAAATCCCCAGAGCTTGATAACGCTTCAAATGCGTCCCCAAGTGCACATTTGCACATGCTCACTATTGTGCGATTGGTGAGTTAAATGGATTTTAGTCTACTTCTTCAGCAGCAAGAAGCAAGGTGGAGTGCAGCCTCATTTTCTACTCTGCTTCAAAATCAGTCTGTTTCCTAGGTTATGTATACCTGCATTTGAATTCTACAGCTTGCTTCCACGGGGATTATACCCCTTTTTACCTGCAACATCTACAAAAACACCAAACTTGTACCAGAAAACAGTTCTTCCTTACCGTATACCTAGAGTGAAGTAGGAATCCTGTGTAATTTTTAAACACATTGGCTAAATTCAGCAGTCAGTAGAATAAAGAAGTGACCGGTGGTGATTCATGCTGTTTTAAAAGCTTGAGCTACTGCATCCAAAGATGCACATGCTTTGTGTGCTTGCTTTAAATGGCTAACCCTAGTTAGTGATCCCTAATAAAACTAGGTAAGGAAAAAAAGTTTTTTTAGAACATGAAGGAATACTAGGGGTTTTAGAACTTCCAGTGACTTCCAAATGTTACTGAAATACACTTCCATGTCCCAGTACAAAATGGTTGTATTCCCCATGGAAAAAGTACAATTTTCCAAAGCTCACAGGGGTTGTTAGGTCAAAAAACTTGTTCTGTTTCAATAGTTAAGATTTCTTTCAGATGCTTGTTATTAACCTATGCCATATTATATGCCTCTCCAGTATCTCTTGAAATGGGAAAGCACTGTACTACTTTAATATAAATAGTCTGCAAGTTCCCTTCTTGTTTTGGCAATGCATCCTTGTTGCTGTTACTGAATCTTCCTTCTAATTCTAACTAGCTCTTAAAAAAAAAAAAAAAAATCCAACAAACAACAAAACTCCTGAAGGCTAAGCCAGAGGGAGTTGACTCTGGCAAAAGCCAGAGGTGTGACAGATTGTATGTCTTGTGTTCTCAGTAGTGAATTGATCTTAAACCAGTTCCTGTATGCTTCATGAAATTGTGCTACTGACTTTGCTAAAGCTTATCATCTATCTAGTCATTCCCCTCCTGCTCCTGCACTGGAAGACCTGTCTTTCCGCTGCTATAATCTCAGCTATTTTTTGTTTTGCAGGGCTGTGGATACATAAGTAGCTACATAAATGACTCAAACCTGCCGTCTGATCTGTTAAAATGATCCAGCAGTGGTCTTAAGGCAGAGCTGCTTGATACAGTCCTGTTTTTTTTTTTTTTTTGCAGATTCCCATTCCCCATGCATTGTTCAGAAAACTGGACACCTTTGTTAGGTGCCGAAGCGCTTAAAAGTCAGGACTGAAGGCCCAACACCATTCAACATTGAATCTTTGCTAACAGTGATTGCCCCCATTTTTGTCTGTTGTAAGAGAAAAGAAGAAGGTTAGAGAGCAACAACATGCCCTACAAGAAGTGGACAGTAGTTAGAGCAGACCAGAGATAGGATCAAAGGTTTGAGGCTCCCAACATCTAGAACATATAAATCCAACAACGAGTGGCATGGTGAAAAAGGGGGAAATTAGGTACTGATGTAGGACAGGTCTTTGCAGATTTCTCTTGCAACCCAACAGCGTGTACAATTCATGGTAGTAGTTATTAATCATACAGATCATACAGTAAGACTTAAGCTCTGTTTCTTTCTTCAGAAATACAGCTGACAAGTCCAGAAGCATCATTTAAACGTCACCTTACAACCTGTATGAGCCTGCAAGACATCAGTGCCTAACAGCTGAAGCCAGCTCTGGAACACATAAGACACAATGTTCACCAGAATTTGCCTGTGCTCTGTTCCAGCTCAGGAAACAAGGGCCAAAGTTATAGCTGTAGCTTGCAACTGCTTTGCAATAAGCAATTGCACCTCTAACTTACCTCTAATTACTCTAGCTTTATTATGGAACAAAACAGTAGATTCACTTTCTAGGAAGTCAAGAGATCACAACCAAAGGTAAAACTGAAAACATGTATGCATTCATCTGTACTATATTCTTTAATATTCAGTATCTCTGGGCCTGAAAGCTTATTTAAAACTTGTTTTGGCTTCAAAAGATATTACTAAGCAAATAAAACTGAATAAGCTCTTTAAAAACAGCTGTCCACAAGAGTAAGATCATCAATGCTAAGTGTACTTCTTATTCTTAACAGTTTTCCACTTACTTTTCTTTCTTTTACAATGGAGAATGTTATGGAAGACAGGAATATAATCTTGAGAAAGTTGTGGCACTGGTTTTAGGAGCTAACCATTTATGGGACACAGCGTGCAGCAAGACTGTACATCCCTAGCACTCAGACTTTCTAAGCTGAGTGGTGGGAGAGTGTGCAAGAAAGGAGTGGTGCCTTTGCACTCTTTCCTGCTTTCTCTCCAGCATCCTGCTGTGGCCCAGGCTGGCTGCGATGCTGGTCTAGATGACCTTGGATCAAAACTTGCCCTTGTATTCCATTCTAAATTGACTGTAAACTGTCCTACCATTACTTTTGAATTGGTGTCAAGTAGGTAATACTTCTGTAAGTAGCTGGTGAAAACTTGGCTTTGGGCAAAAAATAGCAGGCTGTTGTATTTGTGTGTGTAAGTACAAGATCAAAGTTGGAAACTAAATAAATAAATAAATAAATAAAATCCCAAAGTGTCCTTTATCATTGTTACCAGCTTCATTAGAGCTGCATTTCTGTATACACTGCACTGAATGAAGAGTTCCTGTCACTTGTCTGTCAATCTGTACCTAGTGCAGAAAGCTCCAATTCCTTCTACAATTCAATACTGTCATCCAATTTAGCATGGAAATAAAAGTCTGACTTTATCCACATCTTCCATAAAAATTTATAAATCTTGGTTAAAAGAGGCAGTGTCCTGACATCAAATCAGCACATTTTAGAAATCTGTAAAAGCTTGTTACTACCACTTTAAAAGGCTGAAGATTTGAATCACTAGCACATTTACACTTGCACCATATGAACTAGCAGAAGTGAACATTACTCTTAATTACATACAGAAGATGCTAAGTAATACTGCAGGAAGCACACACAGCAGACATATGGAATACACTAACAAATATGGAAAAAAATTTATTTCTGAAAAGTATTTTAATACATAAATTGTACATTTTGTATCAAGAATTTACACTCTCCCAGTTGAGAACTGGGTCAGCTTCCCAGTTGAGAGCTACAGGTTACAAAATGTCCAGAAGACTGAGATTTTCCAAATACTTCACTGAATTCTAGTTTCTTAATACAAACAGCACTATTTTTAAAACTAACCACAATTCTCTTAGCTAGTTCCTCTTACAACTGATCATAAATTAATGAGGCCTAAATTCTTTCTAATCCTTCCAACCACTCATTTACAGTACCAAAAAAAGTAAGAGTTAACATCTATGGCTAAATCAACACGCTGAGTACTTCCCATATACATTTATAGGGATATGTACAGAGTATGTAAAAATGCTTAACTGCCTGCCAAGTTTCCTTATAACTCTGCTCTGCATGTTGCAAAATTTCAATTCAAAGTCAGTGATGGTACCACATTACTTCACAGTTCATTTAGCCTGTGTTCAATGTGCTAGTGTTAGAGCTTTAATGAATAAAAACACTTAAAACCAATGAGCTACAGTCAAGCATAGTTAGCAGTTTAAGATCTGCCTTCTGAACTCGCTCACGTTAACTGTCTTGCTAGTTTCATATGAACCGTGACTTTATCATAAAGAATACTGCAGTTTAATTCTTTAACCAAACATGGCTTTACCTTTATGTAGTTTTACTATGCAAACTCAGCACTGAATTTTATTTCATCACAGCTATTCCTTCTGTGAAATTTCATACTTAGAAACTTTTTTTTGGTATCAAAGCTTTTTTTTTTTTAAAAAAAAATATATATATATATATAGTACTTTATGCTTTTATTATGGAACACAAGTTTTGTTAGTAGACTGTTCTTAATGTTAATTGTTCAAGGGTAAGAAATAAGAATTATACTAGAAGTACATATACAACAAAATGAAAAGCTTGAGTTGTCTTGCTAGAAAACTGCAGAATTGTACTGAATTAAAATTTTGCAGAATGCAGAGTTTGCAGATTTTGTGATATGCATTTTCTTGAATAATTTAGTGGAATACTGCATTAGGGAAATTACTCTTTTCAGCAAAAGCAGCAGAGCATATGTAACTACTTTAAGTTTGTATCACAGTGACTCTAGAAACATGAAGATTAACTTCGGCACTAGTATCCCTCCAGGTAAGTTGACAGTAAAAATTAATCCATGGCTGACAAAGAAAAATACTAGTGTCTTTTTTAATAAAACCATTCTTCAAGTATTAGAGAGAAAACAGGGATGATTTAAAGCAAGGTCTATGATAAAGCATAGTATGTTTATCCTGAGGTTTTCTAATGTAAGGAAAGCCTCAAAAAGCATGAATACACATTTATGCCAATCAGACAAGCCACAGACACTACTTTGCCCTGGAAGGTGTGTCCAAAAACATCATATTCCCTTCAATAAATCAACAATAAATTAGCAAACTCCAGAAAAGAAGCCTAAAGGACTGCTTCCTTTATGTTTACATTAAGCTAAAATCTTTGCTAGAGTGACACTATTACAAATTAGAAATTGCTCAGGGGATAATGGCAAATTCTTGAAGACGTCTGACAAAGATCGCTGCAAGAGAAGTCTGTAGTGTCAGATTTCAGTAGCAAGTGAGAGGTTGCAGGATTTTGACAACTGGATAGAATGAAAGGGTAAAATTTAACCACAGCCCTTTTTTCCCCCCCTTCTCAACTGAAACACTGTATGACTGTCAGCCAAAGAATTAGCAGACAGCAACACATCTTTTAAAGCCAGTTGTTTCTGCACAACCTTTTATATATATCTCCACCCACCCTCACAGAGAATCTGTGCTTCTCAGGTGATGACAGCACCCAGAAAATCAACATCAAGTATGCTCTTTTTCTGACAGAGTTTGCAAAAGCTACCACTAGTATGAAATGCTTCAGCATTATACCATAGCGCCTATACGCATGTAGAAGTACAGTGTTAATCACCACTGTCAATCACGTCAAATAATAACAAAGAAAGCATGTCTGACCTTTGGAAATTATTTTTTGTATGTACACGCACTTAAAAGGTATTCTTAAAAAGTACCAGTGCAGTACTCTGGGCCCTCATTTATCTCGAGTCTTCAGGTTCACAAATACTCTGGAGTACAGTCCTGAGTACCGACAGAAAAAGCTGTCCCTTAAACATATAACTGCTTTCCCCATTCACATGGAAAGACCAAGAGCATTTTCAACGCCTCCGGTACACTTAAGTACTGCTTTCGAACATGCTTACAGTCCAGCAGTCTACGCCAAAGGCCCAAAGCCTCTGCCACAGCTGCGGAGGCCGGTGCGCGGGTGCTGTGAGCCCAGCCCACGGCGGTCCGCACGAGGCCGGCGCCGCAACGGCTTGGCCGCGCAGGGAGCGAGYGAGGGAGGCAGGAAGCACAGCACATGCACAGCAAAAGCAACGGCGGCAAGAGGCCACTGGGGCTCGGAGACGTGTTGCCGTTCGAGGGACGGCGTTTCAGTCCCCCTGAATTCCCATCAGCATTCTCGATTCCCAATTCGGTAACAAAAAGAGAATCTGGCACATCCTCCCTCTGACAAGATTGCAGCTGCTGTGTTTCAATTTAAACAAAAGTGAGCAGCACTAAAACCATTTACCATCAAATACAGTACAGGCAGGCATACACTCATCAACAGATTAGTGCAATTAAAAGTGACCAACTTCTTACAAAATACATTAAAAACAACAAAAGTGAGTTTTGTGCCATTTAATCAAATGAATTTTAAACTGCTATGAAAGAAGCAGAGCTCCTTTAATGTGTGCAAATAATTTTTTTTCCACTTTAACAAGGAAGACAATCCATATGGAAGGTATAAAAATGCATCTTTTGAATTAAAATCTTTCCCACAGCTTTATGTCAACTACATTTCGATATAATCTTCATTTTGAGATTTTTAATAAATACATTCAAGTCTTTGACTGTAACCTTTTTTTAATTCTGTAAGTTATTTCCTATGGATTGTCTCACTGCTGACAGCTTGCATTTTTTCCCCTCTCAGTTCTACTGCAGGAGTCAACATAGTTATTCCCTCGCTGAGGTTGTTTTGTTTGTCTGCTTATAGAAATTTCAGTGGTGTTAGCAAGAATATTCCCAGCAGTGCAAACACACTTCAGCAAGGAACAGACAGTCTGGGTTTTTTTGTGGCAGCTCTATTAAAAAAAAAAAAAAAAAAGAATAACAACGCAAATGGACAATTTTTAAATGAGAGACCCTGAAGCAAGTTATCTGCATAGCAGATTATAAACGCACTAAAGGAAGCCTTTGTCCAAGCAGCCATACAATCCTTTAGCCTAATGTCTTAAGCTTTTTCTTAATACAGACTCCCAAAATATGACTAGACCTTCTCCAAAGTCATACTGAGCTCAGAGTGGCTTTGTGTACTGTTCTTTCATTTACTCCTATAACTCCTCTTAAGTAACAGCTAAGTCATCCACCCACGCGGGCTTGTGAAACATCTTACACATTCTGCATGAAATGGCCACTGTAATGCAAAATATGTACAAAAACATGGGGAAAAAATGAACAGGCAAAGCAGTTCTACAAACTATTCTGATAAAAAGTACGTTGTGCTTTTAGTATTCTTCCCTTAAAAGGGTTGTTCCTCTTGTTCACAATCCTACATATTTTGCTTTTAAAACATAACTGTTAGTTATTTTTCTTTAGAATAACAACCGTCAGGATCACAATACCAAGTTTCAACACTGCTAATCTGATGCACTGATAAAAGTAGGTTATTATATAGCAAAAAAGTTGACAAACTCACAAAGGCAGTAAGAACAAGTTATGTCATAAAATTAATAGAGATTTGCAAAAAACAAGAAAACAACCTACTAAAACACTCTTATGCTTTGCCACAGCTTTACATTAATGCCTGTCACTTTTGTTTACGAATTTCAAGATTTGTCAGCCATCAACCTACTTTTGTTAAGGTCTACCTTCAGTGCAAACGGCCCAAATACTGAATGAAGTGCTGGGGCTGACACCAACCTGTCCTCCTTCTCTCAGCCCACTAAGTACATTACACAGACTATCTGCTCACTGGACACAGCAAATATGTGGGCACTACCAGAGCAATACAAGCCAACCTCCTCCTCTTTTATACAAAGGTGTGGGGCTAAGAAACACAGATTTGGGTCCCTGAGGTATGAGGTGAAAGGAGAAAAAAGGAAGGAATTTGTTTGAGGAAGACACATGTAGTAGAAGGTGAGCAGGAATTCGAAGGACAGTCTTGAATTAAGGGAAGGAAATTTTTTCAGAAGGAAAGCAAATTTTTAGCAATAATAATAATAAATCAATTTAAGGCCCTCTCTCAAAACGTTACTTGAAATCCTGCTTCAAATACCCCAAATACCCCAAAGATTGGAAAGCAGCAACAGTTCTCTCAAAGACAGCTAAGAAGCAGCAAAAATGGAAGGGATTTCCTGCTCCTTACTCTGCTCAGTGAGCACTGTCTCTCAGCGAGGGGTGCAGACGCCCCCCGTGAATTCTGCTCATCTCTTTCACCCCTGTGCATCCCTTAACTAGCAACGACAGCAAGGCAATGTAGCCTGAAGCATCCAAGATTAATTTTCCACAAGAGAGAAACATGAGAGCAGGGAGCAGAAAAGGGAGGTTACAGAAGAATTTACACCAAAAGATGAGCACTTCATAAAAATTAATTCCCAAACATAAGACAACTGCCCTAGTGCAGGAATGGATTCTACTGTTGATGGTGACAGAAGTGCAAACAGTGAAGATTTACTTACATTCACTCACTTTGACCATATTAAAAAAAAAAAAAAAAATCCTCCAAAAATCATTAATTTCCTTAAGCTTTCTACATACTAAAATATGAATATAGCAACATGGTAGTGATGGACACCTTGTAGAATTCTACTAGCTTTAAAGAGACATGTAGCATATTTGCAGCTTTCTCCTTCACACATGAAATAAGCTTCTTTGCAGGTAGCGATTGTTTGCACAAAATTCTAAGTTCATCAGGTAGAAAATAAATGTGGCATAGAAGTTACCTTCCTACCTGCCAACACACCAGGATACATAAAACAAAGAAATATTTAAAACACAGCACACTATATTACACAYAGAATGTGTTTTTCATTTCAAGTTTATTAAAACTTTAGCAGTACAAATGATCCAGGTTTTAGATTATCAAAAGACCAAACTGAAGTCCACATCTTAAAAAAGGCGTTCCCCAAAATGTCTCTAAAACTTTGAGACAATGGAAACATTAAGTCCACAAACTCATCCATGTCTGTCGTCATCTGTTCCAGGACTTGTTTCATGATCAGACTTTTTATCCTTACTCTGGGCTTGATCTCTTTCCTGACTCTTTGATTTTTGGTTTATTTCTTTTTCTGCTGAGGATCTGGACTTCTCCTTTTCTTTGCTCCTGTGTGAATATGATTTTTTAGATTCTCTCTCTTTACTACTTGGTCTCTTTTTTGAGTCTGGACTTCTATCCTGATCTCTGCTAGACTTCTTATCTTTATTGGATTCAGGACTGCTACTTTCACGGCTTTTCGAACGCCTCTTCCTTTGGCTTTCAGTATCATTCCTCTTATACGAGCTTCTGCTTTCTCTGTTTGAATACCTCTCCCTGTTTCTGCTTTGACTATCRTCTCTCTCTGAACTCCTTGATTCTCTCCTCCTCCTGTTTTCTCTTCCTCTGTATCTCTCTGGTGTACCTCTCCTTTCTCTGCTTCTTGATCTTCCTTTTCTTCTTTCTCTATCTCTATTCCTTGAATATTCTTTACTTCTACTGCGATCTCTGTCTCTGCTTCTAGATCTTCCTCTCCTGCCCCTGTCCCTGCTTTTGCTTCGATCCCTTGTTCTACTGCTGGAACTATGTTTTCCTCTAACATGCTCACGCTCTTTGCTTCTCGATTTATGTTTCTCCCTGTCTCTGCTCTTACTATGATCTTGTTCGTTACTTCTTGAACCTGCCCTTCTACTTCTTTCCTTGCTCCTACTTCTTTCTTTATCTCTCCCTCTAGAATCATAACGCTTTTCTTTTTCTCTGCCTTTCTCATGGTCCCTCTCTTTGCTTCTTGATCTTGCTCTCTTTTCATCATGTCTACTGTGCCTAGAGTCTCTTTCTTTACTTTTTGATTTCTCTCTGCTTTTGCTATGGCTTCTGGATTTAGCTCTTTTCTTGGCCTTGCTTTTGTTATGCTTGTCGTCTTTTTCTGAATTCCGCCTCGTCTCCCTGTCTTTACTGCTTGATTTGCGATCTTTTTTCTTCTCCTTTTCCCCTCTTCTGCTTGGACTTTCAGAAACTTGTCTGTGGTCTGATGTTTTTCTCTCCTTTCCTCTTCCTGGGCTTTTTTGATTATCTTTCTTGTTTTCATTTATTTCACTCCTTGGAGAGAGAAAAGTATAGCTTTTAAATATTTTGAATCCTTCCACTCTGCAAAACGAAGTCAGAAGTGAAAGAGGTTCACAACTGAAATTTCAATCACATAAGGACCACTACATTAATAACTTTAAATCTACAGCAATCACAAATGAGCATGATTAAAAACAGGAACAGTTATGAGGCAATAGGGTAACCAAAGTCAGTCACATTTTCATGAAAATTACTATAATACAAGAGAAAATCTGAGAAGATGGGTATTACTTTAACATACAAAAATTTCAGTGCATATATTCTGAAAAGAAACAATCTTACTTGTCCCCTTTTATCCATCTTTCTCCACTGGATACTCTCATTCTTTGAGCTCTTTGCATTTCTTGCCTCCAATGTGGAGGAGTTTCACTGCGTCTGAATCGATCTCTTGACCTGGATCTGGAAGGCGTCCGGTAACGCTTGAAAGGAAAAGAAAAGAAAGTTGGCCATAACTTTGAATTTCACATGCTATGATAGCTAAGCAAGATTTTTATCCCTGGTGGTTGATTCTGCACTGCAACTAACATGACACGAGATTTCTACACCAAGCTGACATTGACGATTTATTAATTTACTGAGTTAAAATATATTTGACATTCGGTTAAATCAGGGATACCAAATGTCTGATCAAATAACTGATTTTTAAGGTGACTTTATTTCAGAATTGTTGTACTCAAAGCTAATAAGTCTTCTCCTGTCGTTTTTAATTTGGACAAACACAACTCGCTTTTCTGGCAATGAAAGTTCTTAGCTTTGACAAGCAACACCAAAACAATTCTTCACATTTTTCTTTAAAGGTTATTACTAAAAATTCAAAGGATAGACATGATGCTTCTGTTACTAAAACCATTTGATATAAAGAATGTATAGCATGTAGCTTCACAAGATCAGAAGACTCAATCTAACAGCTCACCCCTGTCAAAAAGGGGACTTCCACACATTCCTGCTACTGACACTGCACTAGTTCTGGTGCTCGCTAGACCCCCTTTTCACCAGAAGCAAGATCTGCCTTTTTCAGCAGCAGCAGTGGGCCACAAGACCGACTCAGCTGTTTGCAGGGCTGCAGCGCAGTTATTAGGCAGGGGAAGGAGGAAAGCTATCTCCTTTCTGATCCAACGTAACAGTTAAATACAAGACATAACACCTCATTTAACAAAGAGACATTTGAATGCTGAAACAAGTGGAAAAAACGCCTATATGAATTATGGGATTGGGTCGGGTGATCTCTGAAAAAGGATGAAATACAAAGAATTTTAAAGCAGTAAGTTCAATCTGTCTGGACCTTATAGAAGACTTCAGAAGAAAATTTGGCAATAGAAGCAAAAGGCTTTTATCCGTTAGAGAGAACCTTTATGATAAAGTATGAAGGGTAAATTTATTGAAAAATGGGAATCTCTAACAGCCACTGACAACAAAGATTTCTGGAAAAGAAAGTAACAGAAATATTTTCAAGTTCATCTTAGTACAACTTAGAGAAAGTATATAGTTTTGCTTTCATTTCTTCACCTGTGTCTTTCACAAAGATTTGTAACTATGTGTTTGCTTTGTGTATTTTCATTTGCATTTTATGCTAACTGGGTAAACTTGAATTAGAAGTAATTTCAAGATAACTAGAAAGCAAGGTATTCCTCATCTAGGGGTGTGCTTAATTTACCCAGTAAGGAACAGGTCAGCAAGTGCCCTAGGTCCCCTCCTCCTCGACACATTCTCCAGAAGTAAAGGAGTGTGTTCCCATTTCAACCGCACTGTAAGTGAAAGGCTGCCACCAGGAACAGGTGGCAGCGGGCCTGTGTTCTCACAAGAAACAGGAATCATTCTTGAAGTATAAGAGCTTCCAGGAATCTGTCATGCAACTAATGCAGAATATAGGAAAGTTAGACAAGAAAAATGTAATTATTAAATTTACTTTTGAAAGATTTACTAATAGGTTTCTAGTTAGAGCTGAAGCAATGTTAAGTAAGCAGGAACAAAGTCTGGTGTGACGGTACTGCAAATATAACAGTACATGATATAACAGTAACAAGAGGCACTGTGTCCCATGTTAGGGACAAAACAGGAGCACTGTGCTGCAGCCCAAGGTGTACAGGGATCGCTGTGCCCCTAACCCTCAGCTTGGACAATTCAGCCACAACCAAGAAACAACGGTACTGCAAATATAACAGCACACAATATAACAGTAACAAGATTATCATGAACTGAACACAGCAGCCACATACACTTCTATGAAGGTTGCCTCCTGTTCCTTTCAACAGGAAGCAAGACAGACTGGACTAAAATTCAGATCTTTGAACGACACAAAGAGGAAGATACTTCTTAACTACCTTCATACTCAACATTATAGCACATATCCCAAAGCTTCAGAACCAACAAAATATGAACAATATACTTAGTATTTCATTTCATCTTAAGTATTATTCTGAACCAGTCAGCGATGGGTATGTATTTCTACTTAAGTAACAAATAAAAATGACATAAATTGGCTGATTTGCACTCATGCTGATTCTAGGCAACACAACCCTCTCACAAAGTTTTGGTGGCCTGTTTTTACAATCATTTCAGTAAAGCTGTTTTACAAATATTTCAGAGCGCTGTATCTCCCTAAACCGACTTGGGGATTCATAAGAATTGATGTTTCAAGTCTCCCTGCTCTTAGACACAGATTCACAAATGAGAACAGAGCAAGTTTCCACTGTGATTTAAACTGTTAAAACAATTAATCATCACTTCTATTTTCTCATGATTAATTTAATAACTGTTCTTTAATTCTGTTCTTCCAAATGATATTGTAAAGAGATTCCTGTTCCGAATTTCTGACTGCTGACATCTGTTATGTCAAAACCTATACAGCCTCAATAACAAAACAGATGTTTTAAGAATTTTTTTTTTTCCTTAGGCTATTCGTAGTTTTTAGAACTGTTGCTCTCAAAAGTGACTCACTTTTGTTTTTCCCTTCCAATAGAGTGGAACTCTTCTACAAACTAGCTCTCCCAAAGAGTAAAACTGTTTGGGTTTTTTTCTGAATACTCATACACACACACAAACCACCATTGCTTCTTCAAGTATGGGATTTTGTATTTTATATATAAACTGACTCACGCAAAGAAAAGTAAAAGGGAGGCATGTAGACATAAGGTTCCAAGCAGGGAATACTTTACAACTATTGTCCTAAAAATAAGTCTAGAACTATTTATCTAATCAATATTAAAGAAGTTTTCTCGCATCCTTCCACTCCTTCTGATGTCTAAGCATTACTTTACCATGATTTTGCCAACAACACTTATGATTTAACAAAATATTCCATTCTGTTGTCATGCTTTTGAATCTTCAAATAAACTCAGTATGCAAAATCTACACAACTTTCTTTTAAAAGCTTGAGCATAACTGGCTATTATTCTTTGGCCACAGTAACTCTGGAAAACAGGAGAGAATTTTCCTTGTCATCTTCTTTGAAGCTTCAGCCCTCAAATCAATTATGACGCATAATAAAACCTGCTCTCTTTGGGCTTTTTTAAATTGACCATCCTAATGAAAATGCAGTAAGAGCGTGCCACCATGTGGGTTTGTATGTTTGGCTTGGGGAAAAAATTGTAAACATTTACCCTTGGTCCTCTTCCTTTTATTTTCCTTCCAGATCTGGTCACTAACAGCCTTCTCTGGTACGTTGACTGAGAATTTGATAGATTACTAAAAATAAAAAAATAAAGTGATGTTGCTTATAACATTATCTTAAAAACTGCAAGGAGAGAAAAAGAGGATTAAAAACTCATATAATTTTAAATATTTTTCATAAATTAAAGCAAATGAAAACAGAGATTTACTTTCATTCTTTATTACTAGTGCAGACAGTAACAAGTATACTTTCTGCTTTTGTATGAGGCCTTAATAGAACTATAAAAAGTTTCTTTCAGATCGGAAAAGGAAAATAGAACTGTAAAAAGTTTCTTTGAGATTAGAAAAGGAGTGGCTTTTCCTTTAAATTTTTTGGTAGCAACTTTACATTTTGCAACCTGATTAGCATACATGCCAGGACAAAATAACACATCATAAACTTACATGGACTACACTTTAATTCTTCATGAGAGGGGCTAAGTTCTTTTATCATTTTTAAAGCACAGATGTTCTATAGAGATATGGGAGAAATTAATTTGCAATGGATTTACAGCCTGTGTGAGGTTTCATTCACGGGCATGAGAAGTGAACATCCTCTCACAGCTGGGAGAGGCACTGTAGTGCACAGGCAGCGACAATACAAAGCCACCCTTCACTGACCATCAGTTCACTTCAACCTGTCTCACGTGAGAGCAGCTGAGGTTACCTGCATGATCAGATTAAGATACCGTTACCATAAGATAGTAGAAAGCCAAGAGCTGAAGCTTAATAGTAATTTAACTGCATTTCAACTCTTCTAGTACAGGCAGAATCAGCTACAGTGATGGGCAATCATGAAATCCTACATGGAACAATTATAACATTTCTGCCATCTCTCTCTCTCTGTCTCTCTTTTTTTTAAAAAAACAACAGCTAGAATAGATTAACTACTGATATACAGGATAGCAGAAAGTGAATGTTCATAGCACCCATGACATTTCATATGGGCACATCAGTAATTATTAGACAAGGCTAGTTTTCCATGTAAAACTTTCATCTAAGGTAACCAACTGACATGGTAATATCGATAACCTCTTAAGTAGCTTCCAAAAGCAACCATCTCGCCAGTAATTTCCAATTAAAATTGCATCTATAAATTAGCTCTCCTTTTCTTCTTACCATTCTTTCTAAGTTTCATTCAAATGAAATCTTCGTAATACGGACACTAGGCAAACTTGTTCTTACCTATTTTTAGGTTAAATCTATTAAACATGCACGTGATGAAATCTGATAAATCTCAATTAGAATTTTCCCCTTCCTCCAACATTTCTAATGAAAACTTCATATTTGGTGAAAAGAAAATACTTCACAAGATTTTCAGATTTTTCCATTTTGAAAAAGGAAAAAGTTGCAGATTCAGATAGGACAGTTCTAATAAATTCTAAATGAAATAGCAACGTATTTTATTCACATTTCTTTTTTAAATCAGTTATTTTTCATTCACTAAAACAATTTCTAAACATTAAGCCTTTGTTCTAGGACAAAGAATACAGTTATGATTAAACTCAAAAATCCAATTTTCTTCCAGCAGTGCTTACAATGTGCCACTATTCAATAAGGAAAGAAATATTGGTTCACTCTTGAGTCTTGAAAAACCAGCCATATGACCATACCACCATCAGTGTGTAGGCAGATTCAAACACGTATATTACCTTTCTCTTTCCTTCTCTCTGCTTTTCCTTTCTTTTTCTTTCTCATCTACTTTAGGAGGACTTTTCCGCATCAGGAACCGGTTTTCAGGTACAGGAGGAATTTCTTCAGGACGGACAGTAGATAACGGCTGTGCTTCAGGGTTTTCATCTTCACTTTCACTGGATGAGCTTTATTTTTGAACAAAAGATAAATATTCATATTTAAAATGAGTTATTTGGGTGAGGAAAGACTTTTCAATCAGAACTTACGTTGAATTAATATACAATGATCAAAAAAGAAATTATACTGAAAATGTGCACATTTAGAAGGATGAAATCTACAGGTAATATTAGTATTTTTCTTTTGTAACAATAATAAAGAAACAAAAAACCTAGGGAACAAACAGAACTATGTTTCAGACACTATTTTTTTCCATACAGTATCTTTGCTCCAAAAAAATCACGTAAGTACAGTAGATTTCTGACCAATATTTTTGATCTATGAATTCCAATGGTGCAATACCAAACACACATGTATTCTAAATTTAGATACAGCTTAAAAAAAACATATCAGAAAAGTCAAGCTCAGATTGAATATTTGCATATATAATTGTCTACAAACTATTATAATTCCAAATAGCTGGTATAAACAATAATCTTGTATGAAATGGGCTTGGTCCCACAGAAATAATGCTTAGGATGTAGATTTGCTCAATAGCATTGCCCTAAATGAGTATTTCTTACATTGTAGTGCTGCCTTGGAAAAATATGACTTGCACTTACACAGCTTTATCTCATACTGAATGTGAGCAAAACTATTAGACTTAAAACAACATTGTCAGAAGCAAAAGTGCCTTATCAGTTTTATTATCTTCCAGTGAAACTGAAAGACTTTCAGCATATCAGACAGAGCTTTACTAGTCTTAAGTATGCTTATTTGTATGTAATTTTTGCTTTATTCCTGCATACTACATTCTCAGGAGTCACACTGCACATGATTTAAATTTGGACTGAATACAGAAGTGAATTTCATGAAACAACCAGTCAACTTCCTTGCCAAACCAAGCCCTTCTGCAACTTTCCAAGCCCAATATATGAAAGTCCGTCCATTCCTTCATTCCTTCACAAGTGGCAGCAGCTAGGCACACTTATACTGTACTTTACCATCAAATTAGAAAAATTCAAGCTACAACATGGAAACTGGCTGTCTCCCAAACTTTGAAATACCTACTTCACAAGTTAGAGTATACTATTTCATGTAGTTATAGGATAAGAAAGTGATACTATTATGGTATGCAGGGAGTAAAAACAAATAATGTTTCCAAAGTCCCTTTTATAATAACAAGAAAATTCTCAAAATTGACCTTTTCTTGCTTTTCTTTCTCTTTTTCTTTTCTTTCTTATGTTTTTTGGAATTTTTCTTGTGTTTCTTTTTTCTTTTCTTTGATTTCTCCTCAGAAGCACTCTCAGAACCCGATGATGAATCAGAAGAAGATTCTGAATCGCTTGAACTTTCCGAATCACTGGATGAAGACGACGACTTATGTCTTTTCCTTTCTTCTTTCTTGGCTTTAAATCAGAATAACAGAAACATATATTTCCATAACAAACAGTTCTAATAAATCTCAGAACAAACAACTTAACTAATATCTTCATGAGCTTATTTATGAAAAAATTGAAATTTGGGGGAAAATACTGTTTCAACCAAATAAAATAAAGAATAAATTTAGAAATATACAAGAGATTTCAAACGTGTATTTACAAATATGATCTTAAGCACCAAATTTGTACTGGCAAGAATTCATACAACTGTGTATGTTTTCAGATGAACCTTTATGCAACGTAAGCCATATATAAAGAATCATTTAAAATATATTAAAAATTCATGGTTTATAAAAAAATATATATTTGGCTTCAGCTTTAATCTGACTTCATATAAAATCTATTCAAACTGCAAAGGAGAAAGCTTTGAAACAGAAAATGCATGACACAGGCTAATTGGATTACCCATTCAAGTTAGCCCAAGAGGTAAAGAAAGATTCTCAAATAACCAAACCTCCTGCTTAGTGAAACCATGCTCAGAGAGCAGCCCTAATTCTCCAGCTCATCAGGTTTTTCTACAAAAAGATACAAGCCACTTATTAACCATCTGGTATTAAAAAGGAACCCTGCTAGAGAGTAGGCTATTCCACAACTACGTGTTTTACCATTTCTTGGGTGTCTGTTGGAACTTCAAACCAGCAATTTACTGGCAATCTGATAGCAGCCCAGCAGCAAGGAAGCCAAGAACACGCACTCACCTTCCCCTCCCACCCCCTAAACTGAGCTGAGACCTACTTAAAATACCAGAAGTGATGCAAGTACTAGTTCAGAGTCAAACTAATTTGAAAAAATGGATACTATAAAAAAAACGTACTGGAACTTCATGAAAGGCAGTCTAGGCTTTGAGTTAGACACTTTAGGTAAATCAGCTGAACGGTATGAGCATTTCCAAACGCGTCAAGATATTCATACCAAGCTACTGCCCACAAAATTAAAAGTTCTATCCAGAAGGAAGAGAAGGTAAGCAGCACTGGTTGTTTTCAGACTTAGTCTTATCAAAATTGGCTTTTGTAATTAACATTTAATATCGTTTTGCTTTGTCACTGCAAATTGCAAAGACAGTTCATCATTCACTGCACAACATAATACAGCTGCAGAAACAAAAAATAGAAGCTTGACCATTAAACCGAAGAAAAATGTACAAAAATAAATGTTGGTGTCAAAAGAGCTTGTTTTCTTGCCACAGAAAATCCATATTTTAGAAGAAGATCTGTTAAGACCTTGGAACAGGCTTCAGCTTGGAAACAGAAATGAATTTTAAAATTGCAAATGAGTCTTTGCAGTAGAATTCATTTAGGCTGAAAATATTAGCCTGTTTTACATAGCTTTTAGTAGCCTGGTCTATCCAAAGAATTCACAGTTTACACAGATTTCACCTGACCTACACCAACATACAAGCAGTTTG
>NW_020450922.1:461573-483868 GCF_003343035.1 Apteryx rowi | reverse complement strand
GGGGGGGGGGGGGGGAAGCTCCTCTGCACAAAACAGGGAAATAAGGAGGGGAAGAGAAATATAGGATTATGACTTGTACCAACATAGTGTAACCTATCTGCATCTGAAAACTATTCAGATACAGCAAACATGATGCTTTCACACAGCAGAAAACAAAGAAGTTTTCTCCCTGAATGGATGAAGTTTTCTTCTTTTGCATTATCTGTAGTACAAAAGAATACCTGCTTATTCTAGCCAAGCACTTCCTTTGTCAGCCACCACAGACCTGTGCCCAAAATGATGATGTAATTTGTACTAGCTATTGTGTATCAGAGGTTGTTATAAAATAAATATTAAGCCAAATAATTACAAAACTCTTTAAAAAGGGAAAATTATCTTAATGTATTTTTGCCATTAGATGATCTTTAATTGTCCTTGCTCTAGAGAAGGAAAGTACGCCCTCTTGGGTGTTACACCAACTCAAGTGCCAGAAGAAAAAGATTTCAAAAATTTAAAAGAATTACAGGTTATTAACCAGCTTTTTACTTATAGAGAGCCTCAATTTTGTACAGATGAAAGTGAAGAAAAGTTTCACTTCAGAATTTCCTGCTAGCCATCTCTGATTATATACCACACTTACAGGTATCCAGAAAAAAAAAAAATCTTGAAAGTGGCAACAGTACCTAATATTAAGAAGAATCTATATTAACCACTATTCAACTCTTAGTGTGCAGTTATTTGGGAAATGAAACCTCTTAATTCTATACAAAAAGACTATAGAGATCTGAAAGCAAAAAAAGAAAAAAAAGAGTGAAATTCATTTAGAGAACTTGAGGCAGAGGAAACTTCTGTAATGAGTAGATCAGGAAACTGCCTTTATGAAAACATAAGCTGCTATTTCATGGAATAGCATATCGATTTTTGGAATTATCAATGTTAGGTTCTTCGAATGCCTGGCAGACATGAGTAAGTTGACAGATTTTTGCAGAGTCAGCAGTAGATAACAATAACTAATCATGTGAGCAGCTCAATATGGAAATTCTCAAATTCAACCCTAACTTGATTTCATTTTTGCAAAAACTGCCTGGATGGGAGGTAGCAGTTTTCCACGAATGAGCAAAAGCAATAAAACTTGCATAAAATTCATTACTAAACTGGTTAGAGAGGAAAATAAATCCACATTTCCACTTAAGGATGCATTATTTGTAATAATAAGCTAGTACTTCCCGCTAACTTTTAACTTACACAAGAAAGAAATTCTCATTTGGAATAGAATGATAAAAGTGGTGAGGACAGATCCATAGCTGGCAAATCACAGCATATTTCTGGTTGAGTTTCAGCCAGCTTCTTTATGCTAGATGACAGATGTGTCATGGGAACTTCAGAATGTTTCCTGCAGATTGGACGTAACTGGCTATGCTCTCAGGCAGCAAAGTCAAGTATGAAGGTATTTTATACCAGCTGTAAATAGAGACAATTAGGAGTTCCTAATGGAGAAGAGAAAGTCAGCGTTTCTCAGATAAGCAATCATTAAGCTCTCACTCATAGCACCATCTCTTAATATTAACTTACTCTTTTTCTGCATAAGGTTATTGAACATACAGCAGTGAGGCCTCTCAAATACATAAAGCTGTCAGGTTTTACTCCTGTCAGTCCATCTTCTCATCTACATTACTTCTGAGCAGGGTTTAGAACAAGCCACACACCTCTCCCAGCATGCCGTCTAGCTGTAGATTGCAATGTATTCATGTTGATTTTTCTAGATCCAGCAGCAGCCTTCAGTACTGTTGGTTCCAATGTTTTCATGAAAATATCAAAGCTGAAGCTGTACTGTTCTTTATCTTCAGCAAAATATGAGGTGGTAGCATTAGACTATCTACCTAAACCAACATCTCTTCTGTGGCAGCCCAGTATCCTTCTATCCTGTCAGGTCTCCCATTCAACACGCACGTCAAGCTTCTGGCGCAGTGATATCTCGTGGCAAAAGACAGATTTCTTCACTGATGCAGAGCATTTGCTTCCAAAAGACTTGGCTGAGATACAAGATTTGGATGACAGCAAGCTGGCTGAGGCTTAGTTCAGGTAACATTCAATCAGATACAAGATGCAGATAAATCTCTCCAAAAACCAGCAAGTCTGGCATCTTGGCATCCCTTTTTGCAGCCATGTTGTTCACAGTTTTTTCTCTAACGTTCCTGAATCCCCACATTGGTACAGTGGCTGAAATCGAAACCCATTGCACTTAACTACAGTAACTTTTCAAATTAGCATCACAGATACAAGCCTATGACTTCTACAGAGACTTTTTTCATAATGTCTCTACGTACATATTCACGAGCCACATCTGATGCAGATTAACGAAAGCCTGAGAGCCAACTGAAACACGACCTCGGTACTTCATAGATTAGTCTCATGGTAATTTCTGGGTGTGATATGAACTAGGAAGTTGTCTTAGCCATTTCTGACAGCTAATTTGTTTTATACTACCCTACCAATTAAAATCAGCTGAAGTTCTTATCAGAATTTTTTAGAACTTCTTGCAAAATATTTTTAGAAGAGCAGCTTCTTTTACAATACTGTTTACTTCCCCTGTTGGTCCAGATCAAGATATCTGTTCTATTTTCTCAAACTTTTGCTCATACATCTTTATTAAAGCACTATATTAAATAAAAAGTCTAATTTATATTTTATAGCAGTTTTACCCTGTTTAAATGTATATACATTGTTAGAATGTAACAAGTATGTATTTAAAATAGAAAACCAAGCAGTTCCCACAGGAATTTCAATCAAAGGAGCCTAGTGGCATATAGGGCTGGTAGTAAACAAAAAGAGGAATCACACCTGAGCTCTAAATACCATAAACACAAAAAGTAGTAAACAAGTGAACTAATATCCAAGTCCCAAGATATTTTCCTATGTTTATCTACTCAATTACTTATCCACTTCTGGTTTTGGCCCATTCAAAAATATGTATTATACTGCTTCCCATATACCTTCAGCTAAAGCAAGATGGCTCCAAGCTCAGTTTCAGAAACGGCTGAATAAGTCAAACACAGTTATTTCACGAAATTTTCCCTCTGCATCTGTTTTAAGTTAGTCAAAGGATACCTGTGACACGGTTTTATCTCCATCACTGAAACAGCTTTAGGTATGTTATAGTTATTTCATAATGAGTAAGTAATAAATAGAAGTGAAGGTAAGTTAATAAGTAACTATCTGAACAGACAGAACGCAATTCTCACCATATGAACAACAACTTCAGTGGCAGATGTATTTGGGAAATGCCGTGTGTGTGCACGTGCATTTGGGGGGGGGGAATAGCTGAACTGTTTACATAGCAAACAATATTTGGCAAAAGGTTTCAGATATACTTTCTGGCAACCTCTAACTATCTCTGTCCAGAAGCAAATGCTATTTTGAATGCCAAACCAATCTAGTTCCAGCCAATTACAGACCACATCAACAAACAAAACCAATCCTGTAGTATGAAGGTCGGTGAGAAGGAGAGAGACTTCTATTTACAGTCAAACCGTTCCACTTCGTTATCTTCAGTATCGGGTTTCAACCTATCAACGCATCTGAAATAGAGGCCTTGCTTCCCACTCCATTCACTGTGACCTATAGTATTTGCCAGACTTCATAAATTACCCGATCACGCTGCACGGCACAGCCAGGCACTCACCACACCTCAGCTTGTTATGGAATACAGCAACTCTTACGTTGGTCCTATGATATCAGACTACTGGACTTGAAATGAAGAAAGCACCTGGCCAGAAAGCAGKCAGGCCTAGCTGAGGCACAACAGCCAGAAGAGATGATCTCATCCTGCAAGTCACAGCAAGGACGCTCTTGGTTACCTTGTATCAAATCCAGTAACTTGTGCTGGACTAAAGCACGCTCCCCCAAAAGAGTGTGCCTTTACTTCAAGACACTACAAGACAGGTATTTTCTTTGATAATTTTTTTCAGTGTTTAATCACATTGCTGTTCAAAGTATTATTACTTTTTGTCTACTTCTGTGTGTTTTGTTTCAGCTATTTGCCATGGGTTTTTTTATTATGCCTTTCACTTTTTAAGGACCTACTGCTTCTTACTGTGAAAATTATACATAGTAATCAAGTCCTCATAGATATCTATTCATAAACACTATCATAATTAACTCTTGTTGACAGGACGAAGTTGTTGTTACTGTGAGGAGTGCTGTATCACAAGTGCCTCTGGAAACAGTTGTCTCTGTAGACAAGGGACCTGCATGCAGCTACAACCAGCAGAGGAGAAAAGCTCTCTCTGGCTTTACTCTGAACCATCTGATTCCATAGGGACATGTGTAACATCAATGAAGATCATGAATCAAGCCTAGCAATGCTCTCTGCAGAATCCCCTAGAAATACCCTCTTCATGAGAAATCTTCATTAAAGACTATTGTTAAGAATCAGTAGACAGAAAAAATCATTTTGTTTTTTTCTGTATCAGAATGTAATTTTTTAATCAATGTTCTTACCTTCTTAAAAATGTCTCACATAAACTTTTGATTAACCAAAGTCACAATGTCAAAAAATGAAACTAGGTTTGTGTGACTAGACCCCTTTCTGCAAAACTCTGTCAATTCATTCCAAATAAACTCCCATTTTTCATTATGAAAATGAATATGGTGTTAGTTGCTCCATAGTTCGTCCTGAGAATAGTAACTTAATTGTTCCATAATGATCTTTCTAAATACTGACATAACATTAACTTTTTTTTTAAAACAATTTTCTGACATTTCTCCAGAATTTTAAGATTTTCTAAAAATAACACCACTTGGCCACAGAGAGGGATATTTTTCCTTTATAATTTAAACTTCCCTCAATTTTCATTAACTCACTTTCCTACTTTAAAGAATAAAAAAATAAACAATAAATGAAGAAGAAACAAAGGGGGGGGGAAAAGACAAACATCCCATTCTTCTAGGTAAACATACTGTCAAATACCAAGTGAAAGCTTCTGTTCTAGCCTTCTGCAATACTGTAATTAAGTTGTGATCTCCGTATCACTCAATTCATGTAGCATCCAATAAATTAGTTCAGTCAGGTGATCATCCGCTCAACCCCAAACAAATTCAGTTCTTCTCTACAAAGGCATAAATGTTTCCTCCATAAAGTACTTCATCCACTCAAAACAACACCCTAAAATCCAATCCCCTTTCCTCAACCTTAACCCAAATGATAAACATTCAAACCAGGCACCTAACCTCTACTGCGATTCCTGCTAGTGTCACGTTGGCTTCCCTGCCACACCTAGGAACTGTTAATTTCATTGCTGTTCTATACAGACCTTCCCAATTCCTTCGTGTTGCCTACTGGACAAGCCCATGCAAAATAAGTATTTTGGTTTAGCCTCCCCTGCTATCATAACGTACTCTCCCACATAAATTTGCGATTATACTTCTGTTCCCAGGAATCTCCTCATTTGCCTTAACAACAAGTTCCCAGAAGCAATCTCCTCCAGTACCTGCCTCACTAACAACCTCAGTTCCCTTCTGCCTCCCACAGTAACATGCTACAAACAGTTCCACTGTCAGAGGCCTCTCTGTTGTTGGTCTTCCATGACACTGCTCACCTCCCAGAAATTGCTCCTCACATCTGGATTCCCTGGCCTCTTCCTTATACTGGCAGGTCCAAGGGCCTCTCCTGCTCCATTTCTCAGCTTTGGACTGCAGCTTGGCCAACTTCCTTCTGCTGACGTGATGACAAACTGTTCCTCCTATCTCCACCACCTCAGGTCAACACAGCTCATCAGTGGTTCCACATTGTGCATTTAGCAAACAGTTTCAGCCATACCATCATCTCTCACAGTAGTGGTGGATTTCCCTTTGCAGATCCTACAGAGAGCCTTTCCCTTTCAATGGCAGCATTCTCCACTCATCAGGATTCTCCATCACTGTCTGCCAGGCAGCACCTTCATCAGGCTGGTTCTGCATTAGTGCCCACATTCCTCCCCGCACTCAGCTCTGCCCTCCACCTGCCCATTCCTGGTGCCTAAGGCCTCTTGTTCTCCAAATCCTCCTGCTGCCCACCAGTATCTAGTATTGTGCCTTATGGTCAGTTGAATGGCTTTCCCCATCGCCCTGGCAGCAATCTCCCTCTGTGGCACACCGGACCAGCTACAGGAAGTAGTCTCCAGGCTCCTAGCAGTACCGAGGCGAAGAGGTACAAGGATACAGACAAACGGGTAGGACCAGACAGTCAGATCTCTCCAGAAGTCTGTTCTCTTTCAGGAAAAGTTAAAGGAAAAAGACATTTTGCATTTATTTTTTTGCTCTTTTAATGATGACTACTTTAAAGCCCTGCCTAAAGGCTTTAAGCCATCAGACAGTTCAATTCCAACTAAATTTGCATTTAGTGAGTCACTTTCCAGCCTTCTAGAATAGCCCGAAAAATGGAGTGTGGCGAACCAAGAAAGATGCATAAACAGGGTGGATGTCTCACCTATTAGTTCCACCCATGTCATATCTATATTGTTTCAGTTTATTTTCATATTTATCCCACTCATACATTTTCTAACAGATTTACTGCCTAAGTATTGTACAGTTAAAGTTACATCCTAACATGCAGGATGACTTACGAGTTAATCTAAGAAGTTGTAGAGCTTTTCTGAAGCCATTAGCCATAAGATAACTCTGTTTAGAATTTTGAGGGATTGAAGAGATCACTTCAGACTTCACAGCCATTCTCCTAGACATCACAACAGATGAACAAAGAACTGTATCGAAAAGGAAAACCAAAAACCAAGAAGCTCAAGTTTGAATGCTTGTATTTTCCTTTGGCCAAAGGAACAAAATTATACTTGTTTTGTGCTTCAGCATCCTTTGAGCAACCCTTCACAGTACAGACCACCAGAAGGTGCTAAGAATGAAAAACCATGATGATCTCTGTCAAGAGCTCCTACCAAACATGCATCCTGGATCTCTTCAACTGAGAGATTCTCCAGAGTGACAGCAGCATCTTAGCAGTGAGCTTTATTTTCTAAGAAGAGCAGGATCCAAATCTCTAATACCATGTTCAGCTCTGAAAGAACAGAGTAGGGCATCCTTTCCAAAAACAAAGGCAGGTTCTGTCATATCTGTTTATGAATATAGTTTATAGTAATTTAGAAAGGATATATGCTAAATGGCAGTTCCAGGCTTTCTACTCTAACTGCCTGTTCTGAAGATTTACCTGAAACAAAGTAAGTTCAATACCTTCAACAAAAACAGCAGTTATCAAAGAAGGTCAGACTGACTGACTCAGCATACTTAACAGAGCACTCTACTCTCTATGGGAGAAGTACTTGTCTGCTTTGTACTACAATAAGTTGAACTAGTATAAGAAAATCCAAGCCAGGAGAAGCTCTGAAGAAAGTATAAATGATGTGTCTTTAATAAGTCTCCTCCATCAGCACCTTTTAAGTTTTTTAGAAGACAAAACTGTACTGTAATATTGCTCCTTCTTCACTGATTGTCCCTCTATCCATCATAAGTATTTTTCTATTTATTTTTACAAGTGACCAACACAGAAGCAAATGAGCAAAAACACCTCATAGTTTGCATTTATGTAAATGCACAGTTCAACTTTACCTTTGGATTTTGGAATTAACTCTCCGCAACTCAGTATGCGTACTTCAGCATATGGTTTACTAGATGCATCTGTTTTCTGGTTTTCTATTTCTCTCACAACTTCTTGACCTGAGATGACTTGTCCAAAAACAACATGATGTCTGAAGAATTTAAATAGAAGTATGACTTCTTAGTACTAAATTTTTTCAAAGCAGTTCTCAAACAAACATATATGAAGAAGATAAACATATTTACCCATCTAAGTGAGGTGTAGGTTTGGTTGTTCTTTTGTTGCCAAACGAAGTAATTTAAAGAAAAAAACAGTTTTAGTGGAAAGCAGTCAGCATTTGAAGCATGTCATGTATATATATAAAGGTGAAAATTATTGAGTGAACTAATAAAACTGGACAAAAGCCACATCTTTACATTATTGTAAGTTTGCATGCAGCTATTTAATGTTTTATACATTAAACTACTTATTCAATTTCTTACTTTGACTAACACATTTTACATAAGTCAAACAAAAGTACAGATTATTTAGACAACATCTTTTTATAGGATATAAGTACTCTATTTATTAAATTATATTAACACTTCCAGGAACAGGCACAAAAATTAAGGCAAATTGTCTCAGAGAAAGGAAACTGCAAATAACCTTCTACACATTAGAAAATTTTCAGAAAGCAAAGGAAAAAAATAGCCATGTACAAAATATTTGACATCAAAAGTAGAAATGACTGTCTTTTTATCTATAGACAATCAAACTGTTCACAGCTTCCACTACACTAGGATTACTAAGGCATACAGATGTCAGCCATGACAGAAATCAAAAGCTGAGATAAATACACTAATGATCTATCAGAAGTCCCAAAGTACAGGTCTAATGGTATGTGACATGCACAACTGAGCATGTTAATTCAGGTCATGAAACACGTAAGACTGCTGAATTTCAAGAATGCTTTCTGTAGATAGATTAGATTTAACAGGGGTCTACTGCAGAAATATTTTAAGAATTAAAACTTATATATAACTCTAAATGAGACTGCTTTTGAAAGTTATTTTGTACAGAAAATTTCTCTACTACTTTGAGTCTAGAGAAACTCCAGAGCCATTCTCCCTCCCTTTAGACAACATACATTAAAAGAATGTGATGAAGTTCTGCAGGGATCTAACAGGTTTGCATTATTGCCAGAGTTAGAACACACCTACCAAAAAAAAAAAAAAAAAAAAAGCTCTTTTGTGCAGACAATAAGCGCTAAACACGAAAGTGATAAAAAATGGTCATTTTCCCTAAACTGCTCATTAGAAAAATGGCTACTTCCCTGGAACTTTGTGAAAAAACATCAGCTTTGCGTTTGCTCAGGAGCTAGTCTTCAATAATTAAAAGGGTTACCTTTACAGCTTACAAACTGCAAGCCACAGACACACTTCATAACAGTTCAATACTTACATAAAGAACTGTGAACCATTTGTATCTTTCCCTCGGTTGGCCATTGAAAGGAGAAATTCTTTGTTGTGCTTTACAGCAAAGCTTTCATCTAAAAGAAGTGTTTTCAATTACTTCAGAAACACCACGTGCTTAGATAAATGCTATAATCTAAGTAAACTCATCCTAGTCACTTCAGTAAAAATAACATTAAAATTAGATTCAAAATAATAGGTACTATTTTTTAAATACATTACACCTTTCATTCCAAATAGTGCAATTTAAGAAGGGGAAATATGAATTAATGATTTATAGCCTGAGAAAAACTAGAAGTGAAAACTTCATGTTCAAGAGATTTGTTTCCTACCAATGTTAACAGAGACCTGATTATTTTAAGTTGTCGCTATTTTTATTCTGCACATGCAGATCATTGTCTCTTTGAGGTAGAAAAAATTTATTATGGTGCATTAAGAATTACGAAACCCCCTCATTTTCAGGCTATTTTGTTATTTTTTAATAAACATGGAGATCCAGTTTGATGGCAATCCCAAACAACTTCTGTTTGTCTATCAGCTACATAGATGAGTTTAATCAAGCTAGCCATTAAGAAAATAAGTTTAGCTGAAACGAATCTTACTTTGGATGATGAAATTATTTTAACAGTTCAGGTTAAATCCCAATGAAACTGTGAAATGTAATCATCGTTCTTCACTTAAGACACTTGTAACAGATCATCCTATTCCCCTTCTTCCCCAAAACAGCATAAAGGCTGCTGGAGCGTCTAAATTGTCCAGATGGAAGAAGATTATCATTTAGATATACGGCAAGAGAAAGAATCAACAAAGAGGAAAAGTACACTGCCTGTAAGGCTGTGGTCTTACATCACGCTGAGTCACTGGCAGGGAAAGGGACAGTTCCACTCACTACCCACTGTCACCTGTACCATTGCTGTCTTGCATGGCATTAGGTGTCATCTAACCCTGTGGTGAGCTGGATAAGGGAGCCTCATCAGCAAAAAATACCCTATGGATTCGTGCTATGGCTGCATTGAATAAACAGTTTATGACTGCCAGAAGGTAAAAGTTTTGCTACTTCTTCCGTCTCCCCCAACCATACATTTCTCCAACCCCAGCTAGTCACTTGTGTTGGTTCTGATTCTTGTCGGACTACCTATTGAATTGGATCGACTCACTAATATGGAAGCAAATACATTTTTGCTGTACAAGTTGTCTGGCATTTTAGCAAGCTGAATCAGCTTAGTTTGATCTGATGGGAACCACGGTCAGTGCAAGGCAAGACCTCCCTCTTTTGGCAGTTGCAAACTGTTGATTCAACCCAAGGTCTGATATAAAACTGCAGCCTAAACTTACCAAAACAGTGAATAAATCTTTTGATTGCTTGCTGCAAGCTCAGACAAGCACCAATGTTAAAAGAAAAATGGAAAGAAGAGGGGAAGATTACAACCCCCCTTACGTGGCAGCTAGCCATCAGATGGGGTTAGTTGTAACATGAAACTGCTCCCTGAAATAGAGAGATGCTCCAGTACATTCTGGACAAACACAGGCTGGGAAACAGGCTGAAGAGAGAACTTCTTAGGTGACACTGACTAAAAGAGAACCAGCACTGTGACAACACAGATGGCCTCTTAATACTTAAGTTCTCTTGAGTTCAGGAAAGGAGGGCTTTATACTTTCCTGTAAATAAAGACAACTTCCAAAAAAATCTGACTCCATCATGACTTTCTCCTTCTGACTGGAGGAAAGGCAAGCCCCAACTTTTGGCTATCTGCTCAAGTCAAAAAGGTATATTCAGAATCAGAATACGATATTTAGAAACAGTTATAAAAATGTAAGTCCGGCAAAGCTCCTAAATCTGAACGAGTTCCATTTTTAATTTTTCATTAGTTAAAAAGGTTCACATCTTAAAAAATGAACAAAAAAACAAAACAAAAAAAAAACAGAAAACAAAAAGCCACCCCCTCCATTAAAATAGCCTCATGTGAAAAGCAACAAAAGACTCTAAGACCAAACAAAATTCTAACAAAGACAATGGAGTTGATATTTACAGAACTGAGACTACAGAATATAAATATGATTGTTTATAGTAACACTGAAAGAGTGGACTCATGAAACTCTTACCTTCAAAAAAGCCGCCATAAATGGATTCTCCTCCCCTGCCATTTCCTTGAAAGAGGAAAAGTGGCAGTTACAACTTAAAGTAGTGATAAAAAGAGTCACATTTTATTGAAGATGTTTTGCAATAAAAACTATTGCTCCAACTACATGCAAGACACTGACATTATTCTTGAAGATATCTAAAGATGATCAAATAATAAGAAACATTTTCTTGATATTTCCTTTAAGCAGAAACAAACTTGGAAAACAAGAAAGTTTTCCCATGTATTTTACTATGTTCTCTCTCTTCTCTTTATTTCCCAGCAGTAGACATAATATTTTACCATCACATATAAAGCTTTCAATACAAATCTACTCTGAGCACTAAGGTAATGGAGCAGAAATTATGTGTATGTACATATGTATATATTTTAAGTGTTTTCGAGTAAGGTTCTTACTCAGAAAGAAAAAAAAGCAGTTAAGTTACAGAATAATTCATGTATGTAAAGGATGCTAAACAGGACTTTTGCAATATTCTACTACATAAGCATTAGTTTTCTTTAAAGAAGATTCACATCATACCTTCACTGAAGTCGCCTCCTTGGATCATGAAATCTTTCACTACCCTGTGAAACAGACAACTTTTGTAATGCAATGGCTTTTGGGTGGATTTTCCTGTACCCTTTTCACCTAAAGGAGAGGAAAAAAACAAAAAACAAAAAACAAAGTGACTCTTTGTACCTGTAGAATCTCCACTATTAAAAAATACTGCCTAAGGGCTTGATCAAAATTATCTACCAAGTTCTGAAAAATCAACCTGAGAGGTAGGCACATACCTGTCAGTTTCCTGTTTGTATTACATTTGAGGAAACAGAGCAGAAAACAGCTTCTGCCTCTGCAGTTATATCAGAGGAACTCCTTACTGACATGAGCATACAAGATAAGAATCACCTTTTTCTCCCCCCCCCAGGATAGCTACAATTAATTCAAGACGACATAAATTAAGAGCTCAAACAGATATGGAAAATGACACCTATCCAAAGAGAATTAAACATCCAAGGGTGCAGTATCTTACTATTACTGCTGGGAGGACGTGACTATTCACGTAACTCAAAGTTCTTTCATGGAATCTTTCTAGGCCTCTTCTGTGTAAATTCTTCTAAATTAAACAGTCAGTGTAGGTTTAAGATAACTGGCTTTGCCCAGAAGGTGGAGAGGAACAGTCGGATCTTCAGTTACAACACCCTGTGGTGAAGGTAGCATAAAAGGTTGTAACTAAAAGAAGAGTAAAAAGGAGAAGGAATCTTGTTCCCTGCCCTGCTCCTGACTGCATCCACCACCCTCCTGCCTGGCACCAATTCTGGAGCTCCTGCTCTCTGCTGAGTTCGCAAGATGAACAGCTCAAGGTGGAGTCCTGCAAGAGGCAGAGCCAACCTCAAGGTGACAATAAGGTAAGCAGGGAGACTGTGTTGGAAGGAGAAGGAGCTTTTCCTCCCACTGCCAGCACACGGTTCAACTGTGACCTCCCACAGCCTCATTCTGAGCTGCAAAACTGACAGCTTTGGTCAAGGGCAGTTGCCTCTGAAATTTTCTATAGCTGATTGGTGCCTCCAAATGCATCTGACTAGCTATAAAGGTGCTTCTGATAGGATCTTTGATAAACGTATAGCTGTGTCTGTTCCACTAGGTTGGTGTAAGCCTAACATAGATATGGCAGGAAAAAAAGAGGTGGTAACCCATGTTTTAAGAAGACTGTGTATCCTTTTCAGAATTGACAAAAAATAAGTATGAAAATACAGAAATAAAATCAAAATTTGAAATAATTTGCTGTCATAAACACTCTGACCACATACTTTCCTCATTATTCTTAAATACATTGAAGCAGTGAAATAATTAATCTGAACTTGATTTTAAATGTGAACCACTAAGTATGGACTTAGTAATACTTGTTTCTGACTTGAAATGCTATTCAGAGACTTCAAGTAAAAAATTCCCTGCAGTAGCAGGGAAATATGACCTTTATGCAATAAATCTGACTTTTGGGCATTTGACAGATCAAGAACACCATGGTCGCATCATACCAAACTAAAACCCATTTAAACAAAACAAAAACAAACCAAACATTTTAGGGTTCAAATTTATTAACAAATTTTGGCACGCTGATTTTGTGCAAGTAAACCAGTTTCAAATCCGATAATGCCTCCTTTCCTGTAGGCAGCATGAGTGTTACACAAAGTGTTCTAGCTAACTTGACATAACTGTAATCACGGTCTCACACCTGATCCAGATCAAATTAGTACTGCTGAGTGATTCATATGAGCAGCTATGACGCCTTGACCTGAAAGGGAACAGAGCTGACAGGAAAGGAAGCAGGAAATGCTTAAGACAGAAAATATGGGTTTATATATACACAAAATTATTCTTGTGATAATATTTTATTATTAATTTTTGGTAAACTATCAGCATTTTCAACAAGAGCAGGAAGTCCAAAGGAAGATATTACTATTTGGAAGTGTTTCTAGGAGAGAAATTTTTAAACATTTTTTTCAAGAATTAATTTGAATTTCACTAGAGATGGAAGTCACCAGTCTCCATCTACAAAGAAAAATTAAAATGATAGCTAAGTAGGAAGCAAAGATAGTAATGAATACATTTGAAATACCTCAAAATATCATAAGACTAAAACGGAAGTCTGCATGCTTGACCTTTTATTTCAGGATTGGATAATGTTACATAATGTGAGCAGTAATTTCTAGTAACAGAAAATCAGCTTATTGTGTCAGTATTTGAAGTTGATTAGTATATGCTCTCTGCAACATCCTAAGCCAAAGCTATAATTGTTTTGATTCTGCATCAGATGTATATGAGAAATATGCTAAATCTCTACAGATGCCAAGAACCAATGCTTCATGTGCTTGCTTTTATATGTCAGAAAATGTCAGGAAAAATAACTTGGGTGTCAAACTATCTAACATGGTATTATATTAAAAATTATAAATAAAATTAAAAAAATCTACAAACCTGTGCAAAGGCAGCGAAAATTCTCACATGTCTTTGGACACACATCCGAAAACAATTCAAAGACCACTCTTCCAGCTAGAAAAAAAACACATTTGTTACGAAGTTGATTGGTATTTGTATTATTCTTAGATATTTCATATGAGTATCATGTTATTGAGTACATATTTTAATTTTCTTACCGGGCACATTGTTGATGGCTATGTCAAAAAAGCAACGAGGTCTCTGGACCTTTACTCCCATGGCTTCAAAAGTTTAAATACTGTAAATAATAAAAATAAGATTGTTTTTCCTTTTGTGTAGTGAAACTATGCTTAAGTCAAACAAGAAGATTCTATAAAGACAATAAAGACTGCACAAAAAATAGATAAGAAAAGGAATCCATAAAAAACAGATAGCAAACAAAAATATTTTGAAAGACAGAAAGCCCAAAGTACTTTCCATCAATTTCATGTTTTGCAGACCCAAAGGAGTGATTTTATTTTTACTACTTGCTGCAATAGTTTTAACTTTAAGCTTGAGTGTCATAGTTCAAATGAAGAAATAAAAAAAGAAAAGATACTGCAAGATATGGGGAATATAAAGATTTAAGCCTTCTGGCTCTCCAGATGGTCTAAGATAACCACTTTAAGTCATTTGTTCCTAGAATTCTTGTGTCTTCAAGACAAAATACGAATCACAGAAACAAGAGTCAACTTTGGCACCAGAGAGTGCTCTCAAACACCTTGTTGCAACTGCCTTTGAACTGTTTAACCAGACTAATCTGTGATCTCTTAAGTTCAGCGTTAGCGGCTGAGGAGCTTGCAGCCTCCCTGCGCCACCTCACCTCCCTGGTCAAGGTTACCGGCCGCAGAGCAGGCCTGCCTCCCCAGGAGTACGTCAGCTGCTGCAGTGCACAACCAAGGCTAGCTTCTGCTAAACTCAATTTCCATTAATAAAACTGGTCCATGAACTACACCTGCTCGAGAGTGGACATGCTGCTTGTAACATGTAGAAGTACAAAAAGGCAACAGCCTGGGACGGTACCTTCTCTGACTGCTGGAGGTTTCTGTCAGTTCTGTGACAGCCTTGCTGCAGACTTGTACTTGCCCCGCACTCCCCACCCTCGCTGACACTGGCATTCACCTGCTATTACTGTGGGCTGGTTCACAAAAAAATATCTGAGCAGCCTGTTATTCCCTTAGCTATCTGCAGCACCTCACCACACAGGCGGACAAGCAACACGCAGTGGCGCAGGGGATGGAAGCAGAACCACGCAGGCAGGGCTGGAGGGAAGAGGCCGACAGCAGCACTGGTGCGGGCCAGAGCCGACAGTCATGCAACTGCACCCTATGCCTAGCTGGGGCTGCAAATTAAGAGCACCCACACTGACAGACAATTCTTAAATAAGAATGGGAAATAAGAACTCAATGCAAGGAATAATCTACTGAATTCACACAAAAGCATGACTGGGCACAAACTGTATTTGACAGTTCTGAAAAGCTGACAGACATACTAAGAACACTAGATGCAAACCAAAGGAAAATTCTGTATATGATAAATATTTGTGTCCTTCACTACTTAAACAGGAGGTTTTCTTCCCTGTTAAACTCCAGCTGTTCATATAAGCAACTGCCACAGCGCACACAGCGAGGCAGCTCTGATCAGGAGCATCTGTAGTCTGGTATCACCGATCTTTCAGATGGGGAACACCAGAATCCCCCGGCAGTAAGCACAGAACTGAGGTTAGGGGATAGACTTCCTAACCATGTAAGTGGCAGGCTACTCCTGACTTTGTAAGCTGTATTGTGGAACCTGAATGTAAAGAAATAAGCAATAAAACATTAATATTTTTTCATCAAGTTCTTTGAAATAATTATGTAAGTCAAGTAGGGGTACTTTCAGAAATATCAGAATTTTTGCCATAAATATTAAAAAGGAATGGTCAAAGAGTGAAAATAACTGATCATGGCTACAACTTCATACCCTGGCCTAAACATTTAATTTCTTAGAAATGTTTTTCCAGGACTCCTGTCACTGTGGTATCAGGAGCTGCTCTAATTAGGATCCAGAAAATCTACATTAAAAAATAAAGATGTAGGTCTTCCACAATTATTGCTAAGTGAAATGACTTCAGCTTTGTATTGTTTCTCCTCCTTTCACGGCATTGATTATTTGAGAACCCTAATGTAACCTTTGCCATATCTTTGAGTGTATGAATCCCCTTATTTTTAGTAAGTAATAACTTCCCTTCATGTCATTTGCAACTCCAGCATTCCTACATCATGCACAACTAGGACATTCTTTCCCTCTTCTGATGACCCAACCTCTCTGAACTACCGCAGAGAGGAAACAAACATGATGATGGCAGAAAGATCTTTAAGACTGGAGTACTTTTTCCAGCATTTGGGAGGTAACCTATAAATTTTCAGTTTTAATTATATTTTATTGCCAGAAAACACTATTAAAATCTGTATTTTAGACATACTGCATACATAATCTCTTCTAGAACTGAACTAGTAGCTGTGCCACAGAACAGCCTAGAAAAACCCTATTGTTGCCATCTGTCACTCTCAGCTTAAGAACTAGAGGCTATAAGAAATCAAAAAGCTGTAAGGTAATCATGTTAGTCTATATTATCTTTCCCCCTCATGCACAATGTCACTCCGAACGTTTTACCACGATTATACAGTGGAAATTCCAAGAACAATGCAGGACTGATTTAAATGAAACACCAGTCAGTAGCTCATCATTCATGCAATTTAGCCTGACCAGACTTTGCAAACACCTAGAACCTCAGTAGATATCCTCTTAGCTGCGTAATGAATACATTTATTCACACCAGCCAGAGCCTTCGTCAAAAGCAGCAGCCCTACCTTGGCCTGCTTGCTCCTGTCTCTGAACTCCCCCCTCTCCTATCAGCACAACAAGTTTTGTAGCCACATGGAGAAACAAATGGGGAAAACTCATCTAGCTGAAAATTTTGTTGTTGTCAAGTTAGCAGAACACCACCCAGTTCATGATACTGCTACACAAACTCTTGGGCCAGCACAAGGAAGGAGGCAGCATGGGTAAGGGAAAAAGGAGAGGGGAAGGTAGGAGTGGACAGACTTCCTTCAGAACTGAAACCAGCCTGAAGGACAGCCATCTACTCCTGCACTGTCCATAGCAGAATATAGCCACATGGAGAGGGGGGAAAAAAAAAGTTTCTTTTTCCAGAAAACCTCTCAGAACAAACGCTATGGTTTGGTGATAAAAAAAATAAATATTGTTTTGGTGATAAAACCGCAAGTCACTTTAGCTGAACTAAGGCATCCAAGGGTCTATAGTAGATGACTCTTCAATTGTATCTGAACTTTAGACATTTGGCTGTTGTACTTAAGTGAGAGATATTCAATTTCTGCTTTATGGGCAGTTTGCTTGAGAAATAGAAGAGGAAGGAACACACATTTATATACACGATCTTAGCCAAAATAAATACACATTATCTTAATATGTGATACAATTTTAATTGCTAATATTGATAATGATTAAAGCTAAATCATGAAATAAATGTCAATATACCTACCGCAGTCAATTTTGACTTGGTTTTGTAAAGAAAAGGGTGGAAGAGGGAAGGAAGAGAGAGAGAATTCTGCCTGAATTCTCATTCTCACCAACTTTTGCTCGATTTGATAAGTTTATCTACATTCTCTCATGAAGAGTGGAACAAATGAAGTCTAAATTGTACTCTAAATCCTTATCCCACACATTGTATAAATTCAGATCTATCTACCAATATGACTTCCCCAATTACCTCCAGTGTCCCCTGCACTTTCCCTAAATCCTCCAATAATCTTCCCTAAATACTGGCTGCATTTGGTTCCAAATGGCAATTGCGTCAATTGTTCAGTATGAAAACCCTGACCGAACAATCACCAGGTCAGATAAACATACCTAACTCTTGAGCAGATGTTGCAAAAATCCTCCCTAAATAATCCAGGAATATCTCATCCTTGAACCCATTTGGAAGACAGAATCAAAACTTACTGGAAAGGGGTGGGGGGAGAGAGCTAGGTGTTCTTGCAGGAGAGAGCTGATGGAATAAATAAAGTGGACAAGCTTTATTAAATCCTTAGTAAACCAGGCTAGAACATCAACGACATTTATCCTAACTACCTGACTAACTTAACTAAGTGAGCAATTCCCCTTCAATATACTTAAGTATTCTTTGCAGTCAGTACTTTTTTCTCTTCTGTAGTTCATTGTGCATCTTTGATTTGAAAGTCAGCTACATTTTGGTTTTTAAACTGTCCTATACTACATTTTTTTCTTCTCTTGTATTTTTCCTGTCCAATTCTCCAAAAAGAAACCCTGTCAATGAGCCCTGTCTTAATCCAACTGTTTTTCCACACTCATATTTCTTTTCAACTATTACCTTGTTAATCCCACACAAATAGATATTATTTAAAATAAATAAATCACATCAGGTTACTAAATTAATGTTCATATCATTAACTTACCAGCCAGAAGTCAACCCAAAGACTCCCACTATGCATGCGCACACAAATATGCTATCCAGAAAGGCAACACTGGGAAGTCAGCTCGCTTCTTCCTTCCAAAACCCTGGGAGGAAGGATGATATTGCAACCCAAGTAATATCCTGAAATGTTCAAGCCATTCATCATTCTCAACCATCACCTAGAGCAGCCTCTGACTAAGTCTAAGTAGAAACAATGTCAACAAAACTACTTTAGTATACCTAAAAGAAAAGGCTTGTTTGGCAATAAACCCAAATCCACACTAAGCTGAACTTACAGTCTACACTGTAATTCCACTTTCATAGATAAAACAAATATACCAAAAATATATAGCTTTGTCAGAACAGTTGCATCTATAACCCATGCATCACCAGCTGTGTCAGTCAGGCTTCACATCTCTTCACACCTGTGCCAGCATCATTATTTTGTTATTTGTAGGATAAAGTTGGCCAACTCCTGGCCAGGTTGCAGACAGCTGTCCCCTTTCAAACTGAGCTGCGCCGACGAAAAAAGGTAACTGTCACAAGCTATTTACAAGCACCTCTCTGCCAGAGGTTATCACTCATATTTGTTGATACACTTAAAAGTATGCCTAGAGGATTTTTTTTCTGTCAAAATTACCTATGCTATCTAGTATCTAATATTATAACTGCTTAATATAACCTAGCTCCTTTTGACTGAAATGAATTAGGAAGCACTCACAGATACAGATCAACTGCAATACCAGCATGTCATACATTGGAGAAGAGCTGATGGCCATGAACATCCATCAGGCTGACTAAGGCTGTGGTTTCACAATGACTTGAAGTCAATATAAATGTGGGCTGCTACCAGAATGGAGTGCTCATACATCCACCTGGTTAAAACTCATACACATCACTGATCTGCATGAAAACTACCCCCTCCACCTCCCCTGCAAGAAAACATTTTGGCAGCAGCACATATCGGGTTAAAGTGACAGCGGAACTGTAGACCAAGAATGCTAAATGCTCATTCTAATATGGATTACACTGGAAATGAATTTATGGTTGCTAAATGATAGGATGATACCAAGGATGTGAACATCAAAAATCCAACCAGCATATCCTCAATCTCCATCATTTTCCTAAACACCAGCATCTCTTCCTTCCTGTTTCACTATCAAAGAACTTGAAATAGCAGCAATGACAATCAAGAAAGTTAGTTTTCATTTTACTCATTTATTAGCACAAGATTTTGTTGTCAGCGGGTTTAGGAATATGGTACTACGTTTGAACATGTTTCAGGTTCAGGATGTTTTCTTTGCAATCATGTGGACTTAATCATGTGGACTTTTCTAAGTAAAACATTCACATTCTACACAGGTCTATGGAACTTGTGCAAGACTTTCTACTCATCATCACCAAGAGAATTTTATAGGTTTTCAAACTTGGCTGCCCCCTCCAATGGTATTAAAAGAAATGCAACAACTTTCAAAATTTTTGCAGGAAAAAAAGTGATTGACACCACTTTCCACCAGACCTTCTTCTCCAAAATAATGCTGAAGGTCTTCTAAAAGTCTTTTGGGTTTGCTGACATAGTATCTCCCCCCCCMCACACACACACTTTCCCCCAATCAAGTGAAGAGATACCTGACAATATCAACCATTGTCCTCCATGGACATAAGGAAAGAGCCCGCTATTCTTTTAGAGAGGTTTAAGAAAATACCATTGTCAGCTAGGTCCTAACTAAATATGTGGCATGTACTCCTATACCACTACACTGTAAAGTTCATTTACATCACTTTTAGTATGAATTTTTACAATCATTAACATGAATTCAGTCTTCTTGTACCAAAGTATACAAAGAATGCACACGCAGTTATAATATCTCAGCTAGGAGAACAAAAATATTCAGCTGAGAAGGTAGTCTGCCCACCAGATCATTTTCTTGTTTTATTTTCCTAGGACAGAGAAACCTAGAATGAGAAAGATGATAAAATATCTAAACATGCTCTTGCCAATAGTAAGTGAAAAGCTTTGTTGAGACATGAATGTTTTTAATGTCTAATTAATGGAGAAAGTAAAACTTTTTGTTGTTACAGGATCCTCAAAATAAACTCCAGAAGAGGAAAGCCTTCCTCTCCCTGGTTACTAAAGTTTAGAATAAGGCAAGACCACCTAACAGTAGGAAATACAGTTTTTAATACCAACCCATATTTGCAAGCCATAACCAAAAAGCTTGTTCTGTCATCTTTTATTCTTGTGTTCTCCTCCTTTGACTATTACTTTATCTCTAGTCCCCCTACCAGCCTCAACTTAGTCTCCTATCTAACCCTCACTCCATTTTAAAAGATGGCCAGTTTTGCTCCCTGGCACTCACTGACTCTGTGCTCCCAAATGGAAGACTGGTGCCAAGCGCAGGTGGCATGGAAGAGTGATCTGGTGACAGAGACATCACACTGCAGCAGAGTAATATTCTCCATTGTAATACATATTCTTCACTCCAACCTCCCTCATAATCCACAGAATATTTTCTGAGATCCTAAGGGGAAAAAATCTTTGGTAACAGCTTGATGTTAGCTAGCTAACTTCAAAACAATTTTTCAGTTTCACAAGAGGACTGGAAAAATGGGAAGCCTTAGTAAGAAATACTGTCCCAAAGGGTGCTCTCAGAGGATTGCTGATGTTACTGTTCTTTGTATGTCCCCCTTCGTATCCACTTCATATAGTAGAAACTAGACATTTTTCAAATCCTAAAAAATAAAAAACCATGATAAATGAATCTACTGACACACTCTTCAGATTAAGATAAACTAATGCTTCATAAGGTATGCGCAATTTTCATATTTTCCTAATGTTTTTATTGTGGTAGCACCCACAAACTGGAGTCATGATGCTGGACGCCACTGCATGAATGAATGGGAATAGTGAAACAAACTGAGTAAAAAGATAAAGCAAAAAAACAACAAAAACAACAAAAACTTATCCCTGCACAAAGGATAGGCTCTTCTGCAGGTAATGTGAAACAGACACCCGAAAAATAAGTATTATTTCTCAGAAGTTCAGATACAACTTACAAAAGAGACCTAAAGTAAAAGAAAAGGTCTCACGTTCATTGTAAAACAGGCATCAGAGGATAATTACAATATAATGAACTTAACTAGTCAAAACCTAGGCAAATATTAACAAGAGTGACTTGAGTTGTTTAAACTTCTGTTCTTTCTAACCATTTCTGGAAGCCACCTTTCGAATTCTGAATGAATTGTAAGGCAGTATTTAGTGCCCCAGSAGAAAATTCAGCCATACTGTTTCGATAAACCATATATTTTTTCTTCCTAAGCTTCCCTGCTTCAAAGCGTCCTAACAACTCCAAGTATAATCGCAAATACGCAGCGCTTTTAGCGTGGTCGCGGCTGCCACCAAGACGAGTCTGAAACGCGTTACTCGTAGAAAATCCCCGAAGCGCCGCGGGAAACGCTCAGCCGCGGCGCAGGGACCCTGCTGCCAGCCATGATTGCTCCTCTCCGCGCCACTTCCCCGCCAGAGGCCTGCGGCGGGGAGGAGAACATGTGGCGAGCAGCAGCCCGGCCGCCTCGCCGGCTGGGGGAGGAGGGAGGCTCCATTCAAACTCCCGGGCAGGCACCGCAGGGCCCCGCGCCGGGCCCAGCCGCGGCGCGTTAGCGGCCGGGCGGAGGCCGCGGCCCCGCAGACCCCGCTGCCCAGGCC
>NW_020450922.1:458532-460718 GCF_003343035.1 Apteryx rowi | reverse complement strand
CGCAGCGGGAGCCGCGGGCGCCGGGCTCGCCGCGCCTCCCAGGTAGCCGGCGGCTCCCTGCCACGGGCGCGCGCGAGCAGATGGCGCCCGCGCTGCTGCCGCTGCCGCCGCCGTCCCGATGCGCGGCGCGGCAAAGGAGCGGGGGCTGGGAAGGGCGAGCGGCCTGAACCAGCGGAGCTGCCCCGGAGGGCTCGGACCGAAAGGGCTGCTGCGGCGCTACGTGAGACACCTGATCGGCGCAGAAGGGAACTAAAAGGGGAATGTAGGGCAAGCAAAGACGAAAAAGTTCCTGATAATTTTATCCTGTAAGCATGTATTACCATGCGAAGGTGATTTTAATTTATTTTAGAAGTAGGGACATTAATGTTTGCGATAAGTTGTGAACATCTAAAAAATTAAGTCAGACTTACCCAGAAGTACATGTCTGCTTTGAAAGTGTTAAATTCAGGCCAGTGAGTACTGGGGCGAGTAGCCGTACGTAACCGGAGATCATGGGAGTCCACGACCAGCTGCTGACCAGCCAAATAACCTTCCAGAAAGCAGGCAAGCAAGTTTTCTCTTTCCAGATCTCTGCAAAAAAAACAGCCTCGAGGGACTGGCCTCCGAGTTCTGAAATCCAGAAGTTGTTGGTGACCAGAACTCTGTTTGATAAATCACTCAGGCTTTGGCACAACATACGCTGATAAATCTTGTTTTCTTCCCCTGTAGATCTGACTTATTTAAGGCAGTTTTAATATTTTTTTATTTGTTTTAGGCATTATTAATGGAATTCCAGATTTCATCCGAGTGTATTTGACAAGACAACAGTGAAAAGTTAATCATCTTGTGGTAAATGAAAGACTATTTACTATTTACACACTACTTACGGAAGTCTCCTTCAAACGTGGAATAGTTTTCCTCTAAAAATGGAAAGTCATATTCCTTGGAGGTCTTATGTGAGTTTGCCCAAGGCCTGAGGGTCTTTAAAAATGTAAGTGCCACCACTGAGATCATCTGACAGGGTTTGGGTCTTTCCCTGTTACTCACAGGCTTCTGTAGACTTCGTAACTACGGCAATCTGGATTTACCAGCAGAAGGATGCAGAAACTGTTCCAGTGTCAAATTTTACATATGGGTTTTCTAAAACACTACACCTCCATAATAAGTAAAATAGGAGCTATTTTCTGGTTTCATAAGTGTACAATATATGAGTGAGGCGTACGGATGAGCAAAAACAGACAAAATGCCCAAACTAAACTTTTGATAGGCAGCTGCAAAACAACCAGTCAATCCAATAAAAAGTTGGTCACGGTAATAATGTTGGTTGTGATTTTAGATAGAATGATAACAATTGGAGATTACATCACACAAAGCTGGGAATAAATAAGTGTGGTGAATATGACATCGTGATCGCATTATATCAGTTGGTACTGGACTGACCCCATTACTATTGTTGAACGTTCTTAGTTATTATCAATGGTGGTGAGAAAAGGTCCAGAAAGATGTTCTGGAGCTATTATGTATACAATATATACATGTTACAACACATTAGATCTGCACTCCAGAGCTTACACATTTTTAACATTTTTTGGTAAAGCATAAAAAAGTGTACAAATAAAATGTATTCCAGTACAGTGAAGTTGAACTCTTGGACTTCACTGTTCTTGAACTTAAGTCCCTTTGTGGTTTTATTAGACTGATGAGTTTTATTCCCTCAGAATAGCTAAAAGGTGGTTTTCTTTGTTTATTTTAATTAATACGACCACATAAGTTGTTATAATTTGTCTTTATTTCCTTTGGAAGATCTTAGTTGCTGGACTTTTCCTTTCTCCCTGCGTTCCCTGACGGCTCGTGGGAAATGCCCTTTCTGGGGGTACACGCGCGGTAAATAGCAGTGCAGAGACGCGTTGAGTACGGGGATTGAGCGATGCCGTTCTTTTAAGTGAGCAGTGTCCATCTGGGGCGTGACTGGAGCAAGGGTCTCAAATTACTTATATTCCGAGGGTGCAGGGAGGTCTTAAAAGTTGCACGGACAACACTGATTCCTTTGTTTCCTTGGGTTTGGTTTTTGGGTTTTTTTTGGAATAGCGGGCTTTGCCGTTCCCATAACATTCACCGAGCATAGCTTTCAGAGGAGGCGGCGTCCCGCTCCCCCAGCAGCTCGCAGGCCCTTCGGAAGGCCGCGGCAGCCTCCCGGCCCCGGCCCG
>NW_020450922.1:417237-458314 GCF_003343035.1 Apteryx rowi | reverse complement strand
GGGGGCTCCCGGGCGGGCCCGGCTCCTTGCCGGGAGGCCCCGAAGTCGCGGGGGCGGCGGCCCGGGCGCCTTCCTTGCCCCGAGCCGGGCGCTTCCCGGCTTCCTCAGCCGCCGAGCAGGCCGGAAAACGCTCATTACGCGCCGTCTGCTGCGAAGGGACCTAAAAGAGCTTCCTCTCCTCTCGGTATCTGTTTTGCAGGGGTCGTAGGACACTTCAGGCATAGTTCTCTGAACAGCTGCATAGGTTTACTCTTCTTAATCTGTGTACTCCAAAACAAGCGCAGTTTCCTATTGTCTTTCTTATTACGCAGTATTAGAATTAATTACAACGTAAAATCTCATGAAAGTTTCTGGTAAGTGATTTGCATCTTCTAAATACCTTCCAGAAAGAGAAATATTTGGAAGTGGCCTACAGGTCATGTTACATGGACATCCCAGTTCCCAGTCGTGAGGGTGAGGGATATGAGGGCTCTGTGGCGTGAGAAAGGGAACGGGCATGTTACCTCAGCTTGCAGGAAGGTGTGCGAGTGAAGGTTTTATATTCTCCTCAGGCATCTGCCTTCATCCTGACTTTTACCAGYCTAGCTTGCCAGTGCTGTGGGGAGTAAATGGCAATTAATGCTGGAGTTTTCCTACCATCAGATGGACGTATAAAAATAGAGGAATGTTAAATAGGGCAAAAATACACTTATAAAGAGCCTTTGCTTTAATRTTCTGTATTATAGCACATGAAATCTTAAAAGCAAGTTTAACATATCAGAATGCTTTTAAAGGTATTTGTCTGATGCTTCCCTAGTTGTTCTCTAAAACAGGATAAGAAAAAAGTCTGTTCATTTGTAGCTAAGACTCCAGAGATGGTCATGCAATAAGTTAAAAAAGTTGCGCTGGTTTTGAAGCTGTACTTTACTGTCATGTCATTAGAGGGAAAATGCAATCTTTCATCTCTTTAGGTAGTTTATATAGTTCAAAAATTCTGACAAGTCTGTTTTGCTTTTTGGCTTATAAGCTGTTGGTGGAACAGTCGGTCGTTTCTGCTTTTTACTGTCACAACTGCATATGATTTGCTCCATTCATATGCACCTACACAACAAAAGGGAACAGAAAAAGCATTTTTAAATAACTTGGAAAATTTGTCTGTGAAATCATCAACGTTGTCAAGTGGTCTTGTAAATGTGGTCAATTTAGTAGTTGATACCGTTGAATATTACTAGATTTTGAGTTAACAGTAGCTTCATCAACTGTTGATCTATACTTTAGATTATTTTAGTCCACATTATAAAATCATGTGTTAAGAAGTCCCAGCTACTTCTAAAAGCATGTAGTTGTGTGCTAAGAGAGAAAAGGCAACAATACTTTTTATAAAGATTGCATGGAATAAATAATATCACACAACTTTTTCTAGAGATAAATCAGAATAAATTCTCTGTAAAGAAACTATTCTACAGAACTCATAGAAGCAATAAAAGTGATCTATAAAGTGGGAGTAGAAAGCAAGTTGCTGTATAAAAAGTTATTTAATATATAATAGCTGGAAAATGTGTATCTTTTTATTTTTGTGTCCTTTAATTTTGCACAGGGAAGAAAACCTTTCATATTATAACAGATCATAAATGAAAATGACTTCATTTTAGCTGCCTTGTATCTGCCTCAGTATCAGTGACAGCAGTGTAGTGCAGTGTCATATAACTTTTTATTCTTTGAAGTTGAATGTGCAGACATCGAAAACAATCCATCTGTATCCACTCTTGTGGAATGAGTTTAATGCCTTACATAGACTGCTCACATGAGAAGTTTTTTTCTTCCTTAGTAGGCCTACTGTATGCTGCTGGCCTGGTCATGGTATGCTATGCAGATGGAATCATGCATGCAGTTGAAAAGCATTCAAGTCTGCTGATGGGAATAAGGTATATTGATAATTTTTGTTTTTGCTGATTATATCCTCTAAAGCAAGAGTTCTAAATTTTTTCGTGATCTCTGTGCTGAGGGAATTTGGTGGGGGGGTTTTGGTGTACCATGACATTTACCACTAGCGGTTTTGTTTGCTGCAGCTTGGAACCCATTCTGTAGGTTGTAGACTACATAGTTGTCAGCACTGCATGCAAACTGGGGGATTTATTAAGAAAACAAATTAGTGCTTACCAAATTTCAATAGATAAGACTTCTACTACAGTTTGCGGAATTAGGTTGCTTTTGTTTTTCAGAGTGGGTGATTTCAGCTGATGTGTTGTGACTGATCAACAACCAATATTACAGAGATGGCCAGTCTTCCTGACTAGAAGCCATGTACCAAAATATTAATGTGTTTACAGGACATAGACCATGTACTAACGAAAGCAGCCTGGAAAAGAAGCTCTGGAAGAGGCTCATAGGCAGGGAGCAGTTGCCGTCCTTGTGGACTGTACCCATGCATAAGGCCACAGCAGCCCAGGGATGTCAGCTCGGGAGCTCTTGCTGGATCACTTCCTTTTACAGTCACCAGTTGCACTTCCTGGCAGGTGCCAGAGCCCAGGTTGGGAAAAAGAGAGAGCCTCGCTCAACTTAGTCATGAACTGCCTGCCTCAGCTTTGTCTTCTCAGTATTAGCTTGACAGCACATACTCCTTTTAAAGGAAGGTTTCTAAATTTCAAAACTTACTGAACGGACTAAGTTTTCTCAGTGCATCTGAGCATTTAAGTTTTCATTGTTCTTCTTTAAGAAGAATTTAGGTTGTAGGTTCTTTTCAAGCTTACACTAACTCAGGGGATTAAAAAGTAGAGACATTGATTTTTAGCTAATAGTTATGACTGTATTTAATTGCCTTAATTCAATCTCATTACAGGTACATTAGAACTGAATTCTTCTTAATGCAGAAACTATACAGGACGAAAGAAAAATAAGCTTCTGTTTTTCAAATGCCCAACTTTGTAACAACATAGTTTACTGTGAAAAGTGAAAGAAGAATCTTTCTGGATACCTTAAAGACAGCTGATAGACATAACAAAATGCTTTGTTTGAGGCAGGTTTGCTTGTTTACACTAAGACATTGCCAAGCTCGAACTCTGAGCAATGATTTGCTTCTGAGCCAGATAAATAGCTGCACCCATGAAGATGAAGTATTCAGTCTCATTGGAAGGAACAAGGCCAGGCTTTCTGAAAAACATGTGGGAAGTGCACTGAACGTGCTGTGGCAATTACAAAAGAAGAGGCCGCTTCCATTAAGGACTAGCAACTATATAAAAAATCACTCCCAGTTTCTTACTCTTCACATTTTGGCAGAAAACAAGGTAGAACATATGGAAAATGAGGTTGTGGTGGACACCCTATACAGTATTCTGAGGTAAGCGGTATTATGTTGAATTCCACGTCATGTATCAAAAGCCAGTCCAACAAAATACTTCAAAAATAAACCATTTAAAACCTTTTATTCAGTGCAATATTTAATAAATACATTTTCTGCTAACTTCTTTATTGCTGATGCATTTCTAAGATTAGAAAACCTTTCACTGAAAACATTACAGCCTTAAATCCCCTGCTAACTAGTAGTCCTCTTACAACATTACATTTTGTATCTGAAGAGAATAAGAGAATGACTTTGTAGTCAAAATTCAGACCATAAGCAGATTGTCCTCTCTGAGCTTCAGTGCTCTGACTGTGGCACAGACAACTTCCTAGACAACTTGCCTAGCTTCCTGTGCCTCAGTTTTCCAGATACAAAACAATTAATGTTTTGCAGTCTCAGTGGGGGTTAGATTATTAATGCACAAATGGTTATAATCTGTTTTTAGGTACATGTGTTTGGATGGAGGGAGCGACAGAAATGTAAAACAGTATGATAAATAATAAAAGGACATTTATCTCTTGCATGGTTTCTTTATAACTTTAGAAGCAAACTTTTAAACTGTTATGTCTTTGACTGTTCTGAAGGCTGAATGTTGAAGACCATGATTCTCTAGCAGGAGCGCTTGTTACAGAAGCATGGAAGAGATTAGAAAGGCAAGTACTGTACTGCTATCCTTTTTGAAAGCTGTAAATTGCAAGCGTAGTTGCTTTACATGAGGCTGCACAAGAGTTCTCAAAAATATTTACCAGAGTTTTTAAACATTTTATAAGTATTTTAAATGTCAGTTGTATTTTTGAAGGGTTATAGAAGTGATTTTTTTTTTTAGGATGAGTGCTTTGAGTATTGATGGTATTTGGGACACAGATGTTCAAGAAGATGTTTGGATAGTGCAACAATGGAGGACCGACACTTTAAGATTTTGAAATATGTTATCTGTATAGATGTACATGTTTGAAATAAGTTGGAAGTTCTAACATTTACAATTTTATCTTAGTATGTAGTGCTTGGAGTCCTACTCTTAAATGGTAATTAGAACTCCTGACTCATCTTAATTTTAGTAAAAAAAATTTATATTTAAACCTCAGCATTTTCCCATTGTGCACTTTTTTTGCTTTTGATATTGTAATTTTAATTCTTTAATCTCTGGTTGATGTGAGGAGCTAGTGTCAGTTTTGTCACCAGCATCAGAGAATTGCCTGTCCCAGCTTAACAGCTGAGGCATCTTGACAAGTAAATAAATTTAGGCTAGTCTGAACACAAAATTATATTCAGATAATAAATTGCTCACATTCATTTTAGCTATTTCACAATTTACTGCTTGATAAGATAATCGTTATAGGTTTCCTTACAGTGATCTGGCTAAACCAAAGAACTTCTGTTTTTTGCAAAGTTCTGTACGCACAGTATGCTTTGATATAAAATTCCTTGGTGTTTAAGTTTGGCTTTGTAGATTGCAGCTTGTTTTGGCAAAGTCGGAAGTATCGCTATGTATGACCAAATAGGAAATGCTCTGATATTTTGTTTCCTTGTTTTGTAATTTGAATATAATCTTATCTGTTATGTAATTGTTGTATTAGATTTTTGCTTTTAGTTATTCACTAAAATTAAAAAGTAAACATTCTGTCTTTCTTTCTTTGATGTCCTAACAGACTTAGTTTGCCAGCTCTGTCTAAATTTGCACTGTGTTTATACAAGCAACATATGCATTTTAGTCCCCTAATTGGCAAAATAGCTCATATTGTGGACATGAAACTGGATTCTATACAGGATATAAGGTGAGTGGAGAAGCAATGTGTTGTAATTACTGGGCTGTGCTCACTAAACACTTTGCCTTTTCTCAACTGAAGGTTGCTTTTCTTCAGTTTGGGGTTCTATTCTGTCTCTTGAGAATTGTCCAAGTTTTCTTTAGTTTTAGTTTCCACTGAACATGAAAGATCTTTTCACAAATTCGAATCAGGGACTTGCCTCAGGCAAACACTTTCATCACATAAAACTTTGTAAGTAATAGTAGAAAAATCCTGACTGCTTTAGAAATTCACTGATAGCAGAATTTTGGCTTCAGTAGGACAAATGCTTTTTGCTCAGCTATATTTTCTACATTGGACTTAAAATTCCTCTTGAGACAGAAGTTAGCAACATCCTGACTAATGTTCTTGCTTTGGCTAATTTATTTAAGAAATCTAAAACCTAATACTTAAAATGTTCAATGTGTAAGTGTGAAATCTTTTGATTTTTTTAGGATCTTGTCAGTTTTGATGATCAGCATATCTGATGTTATCTCACAGAGTTTTCGAGATCGATTACTACAGAAGGCCGAACAGCTCTTGGGGGCAGAAGATGAAGTCCGCTTCAACTATGCCAAAAGAATAGCACTGTTTCTTCAAAATGTTAAACTGACATATCATCCATTGCTAGAAAAATGCAACAAGATTTTCCTTAAAAGTGCCTGCCATCTTGATATACACAATATTAGTCTTATTTTTGGACTGTATGAGCAGCTTGGTTTTGACAATGCTGAATTTCGCTTGGTTGCTAAACAGCTGCTGTCTGAATCTATAGATGATTATAATGATCCCGAAACTTTTACAAAATTATTTTTTACTCTTGGGCCTATGGCAGGACCCAAGGTAAGAGAAAGGTAAATTTAGTAACATTTTTATTTATTTATGATTTATACCTGTTCTTGCAGCAAACACTTCAGCATTCAGTTAGCAACTAGAGCATAGTACTGAGTGGCAGCTCTGGCTTTGCATGTTTTTCCCTGTACCACACAGAAAATCCTCTTCTAATATGGTATTACTCATGGGCCTTCAAGCTATTTTGGGGGGCAGTCTGCAGTTTTAGACTGAATTTTTTGTAGTGGTTATGGTTAGTCATATTTTTAGACTTTTCTTCATAAACATTAGCTTCTCTTTAGAGATCTGAATATACTGGCACAATCAATTATGCAAGCCTGTATTGGTTTTGCCTTAAATGGCCTAGTTCCATAAGCTTTTCCTAGATTTTTTTTTTTTTAATAAAAATAAATGTGAGGCAGAAAAAGTCATTAGCCTTATTTTTCCCAGAACCAGTTCAACTCATGTTTGATTCTGTCATGTATAGCCAGTTCATTGATGGTGAACTGTTTGGTGTCTTAGAGTACCTTCATTTTTTTGTCCAGTTGCAGAAGTGTTTGACTTTGACTCACTCATTTCTAGCATCGGAGCAACATGTACTGATCTTACACATTTTCTTCTTGTCTGTGCCACACAAATCATTGTTCAGAAGAAGGGTATACAGGACAAAGGTCTCCAGTTTGGGGGAATCCATCTTCCCAAATTTCCTAAAGTAGTCCTGTTGGTACTTTTCATCCTTTTCTAGACAAAGAAAATTGCTGCAATGTTTGCTGCAGATTTTCAACAATTTTTCTTTGGAAAATGTATCTTTTCTTTTCCTCTTTAGGTTGCTAGTTACTGCAGTGAGCATGGCAGAAGGATTTAGCAGTCATCAAGTATTGGTAATGCTAAAGACGATGCAGAAAATGAAATGTAGAAATTCTCATCTACTCCAAAAGTAATTTTTTGATACTAGTAGAAAATTGTATTCTCTAAGTAAACTACTTCCATTTATTATGGAAAACTATAATATCCAATAAGTCGGTGGTGGAGGGGTAGGTAGTTCTGTCTCTCATAGACAAATGCATACACCTTATATATTTAGCTATTGCAGACTTTAGAATATCACATCTGACCAAAAGTATTTGGGGCAATTCAGGAACTGTCACAGAAAGGCAATTCTGTCTCACCAGGGTAGTATAATGTGGTTCTTAGCTTATTTACAAATATATGATCTATTTGAGTAAACACAGCCTCTAACATTTTACTGAATTTGTTGTTGTTAACTGATGAGACAAATAAGACTGTAGTAAGTTGCAAAGAATGTGTCCTATCTAGCAAATCCTGTTACTATCGTGAATTGTTTCTTCAGAAGTTATCATGCCCTATTTTAAACTATTAGGTATTGCACCTTTAAGTGCCAGATTTCCCGCAGTTGTTAACTGAGCATGGTTTATAGAACGAGGTAATATTTTTGATACAATGAAGAGAAAAACAGTTGAGTTTTTGGGCCTGGAAAACTGTCATCAGATTTGACACAGATGCACCAGAGTTAAATGCAGTTTGTGAGTGACTGATTGTAGTTGTATAAACCAGGCAGATCCTTGGAAAAAAGGCAGCAGTGTGATGTTAATGGGAAGATCAGGTGAATTCATGCTTTTTCTCCTTGAACCTCACTGGCTGAAGAAGGTCTAAGAGAAAATATTACCTCTTCCTATATTACCTCTTCCTATAAATCTAGCCCTGTCTTGCAGCTTTAGACCAACACAGCCATAGCAACACCACTGTTTGTTACTTTATAAGTGAGAGCAGTTGTGCTGAAGCTGGTGATGCTGTTCTATTTTATTGCATTCAAGGGCTTGCTTCACTCATTCTGATGATTTAACTAATTTAACTAATTGTAAATTTAACTAACTGTAAAATCTGCATCAGAAATTATTGGAGTGGAGTAGCTGTTTTGCTGTGATGAAAGCTTTAATCTTGCAGTTCACTAAGCAGAGAGAGGCTGCTGTGTCTAAGCAGAATACCAGCAAAATGACTGGGATGGAGAGGGGCCCAGGTGTATGCAGCCCTCCGCTTAGGTACCGTGCACTGTGGGAGGTATTGCACTTTGTAATGTCTTCCACATTAGTATAATAATGTTATCTTTTTCTGTTTGTATTCAGAATGGTTTCTATTCTGCACAGACATTTGGATAACTATCATGTATTACAGTTGGTAAAGTTAACGCAGTACTTGGTATTGCTGCGTTGCCACAATCTGGAGCTGTTTGACAAACTAAAAAAGTTGCTATTTGGGTAAGTGTGTCTTTTTGGTAAAGTAATTGCCTGTTTAGTGTAAGTATTAAATGGTTGTCTGCTTAATATTTTAAATAACAAGCTGAGATGTTAAATTGTATTGTTTTGTTTTCATAAAATACAAAGAAYTAACAAACTGTTAGAACAGTTTGATTCTATTAAACATAAATCAGAGGATAGGACATGGTTGTGGTCTTGGCTGTAGACCTGGTACTATCGGCTAATAAATGTGATATCTTTTCAAATAGATTCATTTCCCTTTGCAATATAATGACATTCAACAGGTAATTTTGATCATTATTTTATAGGGAGGATAGGTATTAATGATTCTGATGTTTGAAGGAACAAGTAATGATAAATGTGCCGTAAGGATGCTGTAGTCAGAACAACTGAAAGTACAAAGCAGAAGTACTCTCCTTTTGACTGAAGAACTTTCTAGTTAGGCCTCAGGGTTGTACAGTTGCCACTTAGCGAGGAAGCCATCTCGGGAGTCACAGGAGAATAGATCTGCCACGACTGCTTCCACTGCTCCACCCTCTGTAGCAGTGCAGTCCTCTGGCTGAACATCTTTTTTTGTTGACGATGCCTTTGTCTTCCTCAGGCAGCTTCCAGGTCTCCTGCGGAGAAAAAGTTCATTTGCCAGTCACTGAAATTATCTGGGTCCTAGAAAACCAAAGATTCAGTATCTGCCCTTGTTAAGGACTTTTGTGCTTCATCAATAGCGCTTGAAGCATCACCAGCTGACTAAGATGCTGCCTGTCTTATTACCTTCTCAATTTTGAATTAATTAGAAGGAAAAAAATTAATCTCAAAATAAAAAAAATGGTAGAAGAAGTTCACACAGATGCTATGTCATTAATTTTCTACATCTTACATGTTTGGGATGATGTGCAGCTTTAACTTTTCAAATACAGTTTTCATGCACACCATTTATTTGCTTTTTCTAAACATTTGCACTTTGTCAGTACTGATGTTCTGTTTTTGTTTCTGTCTCTCTTCCAGTTTTTTAAAATCTAGTGTCATACCTGCTGATATTGCTGCAATAATTCGTGTTATGGCCATGCTTCCTTCCTCTCAAGTGGAGGAAATCATTATAAACAAAGCAACTGCAGTTCTGCCTCAGTGCAGGCTCCCTCATTTGAATTGCATTGCTACAGCTCTTGTCAAATGGAATCATTATGAGCAGTTGCACTGGCAAAACACTTCAGAGCTTTGTGCTAAGCTTTTACAGAAACTGAATGACTGTGGATTTCAGAGGCTTCAGAAAGCCAACAACTTAGATCTTTTGYTGGAAGAACTTACATATGTGAACGGAGAATGGTTTGAAGAAGTCCTCTGTGAGGAAACTATGGCTACATGTCAGCGCTTGATAGACCAAGTAACATGGGCAAATGTGTTACAGTTCTCTTTTCTTCTTATAAAAACAAACCGCCGCTGTGTTTTGTTACTTGACAGAATAGCTTCTGTGACTGTTCAAAATATAGACAAGGTATTACAGTTTTTCCTTCAATCTACTGTATAAGTTATTCAATAGAAGGACAGGTTAGTAGCGAATAAAATAGGATTCAAACCCCAGATCCATTGACTTTAATGCTTTTTACTAGAGGGTTTTATTGTCTTGAACCCACCATTTTAAGTGAGAGTGAGGATTTTGCTGAAATGTGGAACATTATTTTTGTAGATGGTATACTTAAGTCACCTCTACAGCTCACTTGTAATAGTTTTGCGTGTAGCAGTTTTGTAGCAATAGAATGAAACTGTTTTAAAATATAGATTTGGTCTTGGCTATCATTTTAGAAGTAGAATAATGTCTAAATCACTGTAGCTGTCTCCTCCTTTTCCATGATGGACACAGCTTATACTGGCCCTCCTATACTGGAGCAAAAGTTATTCTAGTTCAGAATCCTGKCTTTGACAAAGGTAAGAACAGGATGGTAGCAAGGACAAATAAAGTACAGGTATTGAGATCCTTCCCTTGCAACAGYTTCCCACTAATGCTGAGATCTTCTGGACTAAAGGTTACCTCTGGATAATCCTGTTTAATAGCATAGCTGCTAATGCATCTGTCCTCTGTCTTTTTTTCAATTGATTTTTTTTTTAAGCCTTTACAAAACAGAATGCAGTGGCAGTGCTTTTTTACAAGGTAATAATCGTTTGTGCAAAAGCGTTTCCTTTTGTTCCTCAATCTGCGGTCTGAAAACTTCACTGTGTGTCAGTTTATATGAAGAGACATTTCTGACTTCTCTACAGCTATATGTGTTTAAAGTGAAGACAGAGCATGGTATGATGATATTTCTTTTTCTGTTCTCTGTTGCTTTCCTAATAAATAAAAACACTTGCTAAATGCTCGGGATTTCTTCTGAGCATTAAATTAATGTATTTCAGAGAACAATTCACAGTGTTTCTAAGAGTTTTCTTCAGTGTAACTGATTTGGAGTTCATCACTGTCTGTGTACACTCAAGTCTGTTTTTCTTCCATATATGTTATTTTGCACTTACTTACATGTTATTTTGCACTTACTTTCTTCTCTTTAATTTTCCTGTCTTATTTTATTATTCAGTCACTCAGTGTTAGAAGGTCAACCATAATCCTTGGCATTTAGCTTTATATTTGGCCATCTTAAATCATTTTTTGTTTTTTACAACAAAGTCACATCACATGGTGTGTATTTTTACAGCACCCATTCTTGTGGGGATCTCCCCAGTAGTCTGTCTCTGTCGTCAGAATTACTGTATTTTCTTTATACCTTTTTTCCTCCTTTTTAATCTGGTATTTATATAGAAGACCTTCTGGTTTAGCCTATGACAATTTAGTTTCCTTGAGAGCCTTTGATGGGAAACCTTGTTAAGAGCTTGTTAAAATCTAAGCATACAGTAACTCTTGGATCTTCTACATCAAACAGATTTTACTTTTTGGCAATGTCTGCAGTTTTAATGATTTGTGCATTTTTTTTATATATTTTTGTCCAGGAAAAGCTGAGAAAAAAAAAGTTTACAAATAGTTCATCTAGTATTAAGTCTCCCAGTTTTGAATGAATTATAAAACCCTTTCTATTGTAAAGTAATATTACAATATTTTGCAGTGGCTTAATTTAGAATGTCTCTTTTTCCAGATCCATCCCTTTGAAATATATTTTATTCTCTACCTTTTCTCTATTCTGAACTATGACCCTCCTGCCAATGAAGAGTTCTTTGAGAATTGCATCCAACATCTTATTTCTAATTTGAGTAAGTGTATCTTAAGCTGTAAGTGAGCAAGGTATCTTGAGCTGTATTATAAAGAAAGTGAAAATTCTGATTAATTGGCTGTGGTGTCATTGGAAATAATTGTTGTGGTGTTCCCCAGGGAAACATCATTTGGGAACAGCATACATTTTATGACTGATCACAAAGAAGTGTTGAGGTAAAAGGTACAGAGTCTCAAAATTGTTTTGGCTGATGATACAGCCTCAGAGAACTGCATGAAAATTTACTGGCTACTGAAATATTGTGAGGTTGTCTTTTTTTAAGACTCATTTCCTCCTGCAAGAACTGGGAAGGGTTACCTTACACCTTGGTGCAGCTGTGCAAAGGTACTCCTCCATCTGGCTGTGGTTTTACACTATAAACCAAAGTTCTTTATGTTCATTTAGTACATTAAGAGAGAAACTTGGATGAGTTGCAGGGAGTGGGGGGAGCATTGCAAGTCCTTTCAAGTTCACATCGTTTGTTAACATGTACTTGCATTTGGTTTTTAAAGGTTGTTTCGAAACTCACCACTTGGTGCTGCTTGGTCATGTTTTGGCAGTGGCTGGCTATTTTCCTCCAATTCTGATAAAGATGATATTTAATGTATCTTTCCTAAGCAAATTGGATACTCAGCTTGAAGGTAGGTATCTAGCTCTCTGATGAATTTGATTATGCAGTATTTAGCATAAAAATGGAATTGTGGACGTATATGTGACTTGAGAAGTAGAATTACTCTTTAAATAGTTCAGTCTCCCGGAAAGACCCCTCTGTGTAGTCTASTGATTATTTGAGTGCTAAAAGGGAAGCAATGGACAAAAACTTATACTTTGTTTTAAAAATACTGACATATGCTACAGATGTTGTTTTCAGATGAGAGAAGCCCATTCAAAATTAATTTTCTAGTCAATTTACTGCACTCAGTATTTAAAAACTCTGCAATTATTATTGGAAATAAAATTACCTGACTGTAGTAATATTAGCAGAAAAAGTCGCAGTCCAGAGCTCAAGAAATAATGGGGGATTCTTGTCTGCAACAAATGAGTCCAACCAGTCTCCTTTCTCTGTAAGTAGGAGACTGAGCATTCTTTTCAGATTTTGGTTCCCTTCCTCTCTATCTGTATGTTGTTTGCTATCAACGTACTGTTGCCAGATAAGTGATAGAAGACAGTTTAAATTGCTGCTTTCTTCTATCTTTCTGTTGTTCTTAACATTGAGCAAAACTGGCATTTTTCTCTTTTCCCTAGGGGATTTTGAGATTCTTTTTAAGATTCTGCAGCATGAAGTTTATAAATACCATAGTATAGAGATGGCTATATGTCTAGTAAAGAATTCAGAGGTAGCAATTTTGTCCAGTGTATTGGATTTTCCACATTTCAGCTCACACCCTATTTTGTTTACCTCAGTCCTGTCTGATACCTCAAAGCAGAAGGTCCACTCGTGCCTCATGAAATTGAACAGAGCAGTCTGTCTGGAATGCCCAGAGCTTCACATCCCTTGGTTTCATGAACGCTACTGCCAGCATGTCTTGTTTAAAGGTAAGTAATTCAGGAGAGGAAAAGCTGCCCTCATTACTAGTAATAGTCTAGTTACAGCAATCTGGTAGGCACTTCACTTGTGCTAAAAATGTAATACTGACACTAGCGCACAACAGCAGCTCAGAAGGACATACCCCGCTATCCATCGAGGATGTGTTCCTGAAAAGTGCAACTGTCTGGTAACATGACAGATGGTAAAGCAATTTTTCCCATGAGAATTAATGTAATGGGGGGGATATTTCTACATAAGAAATACTCACAATTTAAATACTCGGCGACAGTATGTATGGCATGGAGAATGGAGAGGCAAGAACAGGATTATCAGGATTGTCAACTGGATGAGGTGCTGTGTTTTCAGAATGAAACCGAACACTTGACTTAAATCTTTCAATGTGAGCATTCTTGCTGCGTCCTTTTGAACTCATCATTTTCTAAGAAGAATCAAGATTCATCAAAGGTTGAGGGACAAAGAAATAATCTAGTGGTCAAGTGTTCAGCCTCATGGGTGAAGTAGCTGAGATCTTTCAGAACAGTGATCTGTTCAAAAAATCCAGCTGCTGCGAGCCCAGCATCTCCTCTGTTAATTCTTATGGGGGAGAACTGCTTTGCTATCCATCAAATTCAGCAGCTTTATCTTTGAGACTGAGGATGTTTTGCAGAGCAATGTATGAAATAGTCTGCAACAGGTGAAGAAGCAGCAGATAGTGGGGTATGCCTGTAATAAATGCGCAATAACTAAATATGCATTTAACAATCTAAGCATGATTAAAAGGAAACAAAATCCAACAGGTCAAACCTGAAAATAGTGTTGTTTGTGGTATGTGAACAGGAAAAAATCCTGTGATGGAAAGTCGGGATTTACATGAGTGTAGATGGCAAAATTTTTTCTTCTTCCTTCTTCTGTCCTTTCCTAACACCTTAAATACCTTGCAATTTGTGCTGAGTGGGCATCTGCCACTTTCCATCTCAAAGATGATTGCATAGGCTCTCAATTTGTGATTGAGTAACACCAGGTATGTGTGGAAAAGCTCTATGCCAGTAGGCTGGCTGTCAAAAATGTCACAAATTTCTATTTCAAAATTTCAGCTGTGGAAGCGTTGATATATGAACTCTTTATTTTCTCTTTGTAGGCAGTAGAAGAATAAATTCACTGCGACAGCATGTTCACAGAATGCTGGCAGAGATCTTAGGAGGAAGCCATTACACAAGAATATCTGTTCTCACACCATACTACTATGAAATAGGTGAGCAGTTAACCCTCTAAGGATTGTTACAGAGACTTCTGGTACCATTACCACTAAGGTTAGAATGCCCCTGAGGATGAAGATTCTAAGGCCACAAGATATCACAAATAAAAAATTTTGACAATTTGTATAAAATACAGTATTTTAAAATTCTAAACAATACAAAAAAATGTTGGATATCTCTAATTATCATTATTATTTTTTTCTAAAATGAAACACTATACAGATCACATTTCATTTTCCTTTTTTATCAGCATACTGGATTGTTGTGTTTTCTCACAGATTTTGAATGCATTCTGGATAAAAATAAAAGGCCTCTTTCCTATATGGCTCAGAATATACTTTTGGATGATTTGGAGGGAATACACTTGAGATATGACATCAAGGACGCTAGGAGAAAAGCTCTACCACCAGGTGCTCAGAGGTTAGTACACGTTAGCTCTTTTGAGTTTAGACCAGGTTGTTGATGCTTATGTCCTAAGTCATTGTTGAAACATGTAGGCTATTTATTTTTCTCTTTCTTTTTTCCAAAGCCTTTATGAAGTTTAGCCTCCCTGGTGCAGACAGGCCTTCTTGAAATCTCTGTTTCATGAGATGGAAATACCATTTTCCTCCCACCTTTTCAAATGTATGCCTTGAAAATGCCAGTTAGGCTGGTTTTGCTGTTTGAACCAAACACAGATACAAGAAGGAAGTGCTTTTCTAAACCATGTGAAGTTCAAGCATCTGTAGTTAATTTTGAGGGGAAAATACCTTATCTAGTTTCAGTGAGTTGTTTAATTTTTCTTTTTCTGTCAATTGTGAGGTTTATCTAATAATAGTCTTACTGCAACTATCAATACTGAGATAGAAATACCATTTTTTGATATTCAGGGAAAACCTGGAAGTAAAACACAGTTTTGTTGTTTGCAGAATTGCCTTGGAATTTCTTGATCCAAAAGCTTTTAGCAAGGATTCATGTCACATGAAAGGAGAATCTGCGGTGAAAAAACGACACCTGGAAATGTTGGGGTACCGAGTAATTCAGGTGAGGAGTCACCAATGTATTATGTCCTTAGGGACTTGTGTGGACAGTGCAAATTGATACGCTTTCCTTGCAACAGCTTCTTAAAGATAGTTTTCTTCTAGTAGTTAAAAGCATCTACTGGGCAAGAGCAATTTTTGTATTGGCAGAGGGGAATTTCAAGCTGCTTTCAAGGTGGTGTAAGCACTTTATAGAACTTGCACCTTCACTAAAAGCAGCTACAGCAAAACTGAAGTCAAAATATCTTAGACTTACCTTATTGTAGTATACTAGCAACCTCCACATAGCCTGAGTAAAGGAGAAAGAGTGAAGCAGGAATTTCAGTTCAATTCACCAAAAGGTTTGTACACTAGAAAAAATGGTACATATACATTGACATTGACTGATACAGAGCCATTTATGGCAGCTGCGAGATGGATATGGATGCTGTCTGTCAGCTAAAGCAATAGTACTGTGACAGGGAAGACGCTTACTGGCCAGTACCCTCCAGTGTAGATACACCCAGATAATGGAGGCACATTAATGCAGATTCTCCTATATATGTAGTTACTGTGTCACCTGCTGTAGTTTTAACTAGAATTCTTCTGTAGGTCTAATTTTGTTTTTTCAGCAGGATAAACATTCTTCCTCATATTCCCTGACAGTAAATGTTGTACAGCTGATGCACTATTTGATGGTGTGATTTGACTTTGATACCCTGATTACCATGACAAGCTATAGTGACCTGGGATTTTTCTCTCAATTTGGGTTTCAAAGTACCTCAGGTGGGAGAGGGTGTAATGGGGTTGTCACAGCTAGTATTGCATGGATATCTGCTTTGCATCTCTGCAACTATTACAGCTTTTTGGAAGCAAATTGACCATGCTTAAATGAAAGAAAACAATTGGGTAGAGAAACTAATCATTTCGGTATTAGAATAAGTCTAGCTTTTAGAAGGGACACAGATGATAAAATATCTTAAAAGTGGAGAGCTATAGGTATCAGAGAGCCCTTTCTCAGCTGTAAGGTGTTATGTGCCTTATATCAGACAATAGTAACACTAAGTTTGTATGACTTTGTCTTGCAGATTCCTCACTTTGAATGGAATTCTATGGTTCTATCAACAAAAGATGCACAGCTGGAATATCTGAAAAAGCATCTATATGAAACACAGTGATGCTGAAGACATGTAATCAGTTAAACTTCTTGTAACCCTGAAATACATACTTTCCAAAATCTCTGTGAATCAGCTGGACCAAGGCTTGCCATAGGGCATCAGGTATCAAGAGATATAATCCTAAATTTGTTAAGGATTGTAAAAGGCAGGTCACAATGGACCATAAAAATGTGATAAGGATGCTTAAAATCTCTCATTATCTGGAAGCTGTAGTTTAAGTACATGGGTCTGTGACAATGCTGCCATAAAATGACATTATTATCTCCTAAATAAATAGCATGGAGACTTGGCCAGATATACACCTATCCAAACAAAAAGTTGGAAATACTATAACTAACTGTGGGAGAGAAGGCAGCAGATATACTGGAAATTATCTGTCCTTCAGCATGTGACAAAATGAGCAATAGGGACAAAGCATAGTATCTCTGTACTGTGAAACCAAAAAAACTGAAATGCAGGTTTACTAAGAATAGGACTGTTACTGCAGCCATTCTGTTGCCATCTTCCACAACAGAGATAGTGTGGGTGATTATAGTGGGGGGTGGTGAGGAGCCTCCAGCTGCTTGCTTTTTCTACCCTGTGATGTGGCGTATGCAAAAGAAGTAACAGCTGGAGCTTTCTGGAATACCTCTGCATACTCGAAAGGTAAGTTAGTCCCAGAGGTCTGGCAGCCACCTTGACTCTTGAAACACCCTGTACTCCAGTTGAATGCAACTTGAAAAGAACACAACTAAGGAAAGATTTATATAATTGAAGGATTTATACAAGACAAGGAAGAAATAATCCTGATGTCAGACATATGTGCTTACTAGGGACTGATACTTCATGAAACTTGCTAGTGCAGCAGTTTGCATTGGACTAGCCTGTTGCTAATAGAAATAAAAGATCTGACATGCCTGTCCTATAAATAGGACAGTGTACTAAAGAGCAAAATTAGGCTGAAAATTGAAACCAAGAATCAAGACAAGTCTTCTGAGAGTGATAAATACTACCTTGGTTACTGGTGGTGAAAATTACCAGTTTTATTTCTCATGTCTGAAAACCATCTCCCAGTTGCAGGGCTTCCTGTGATGAAGCTGAGCCAGGGTTTGTATCAGGACACTTAAGATAAAGGGGCATAGAAGGAAGAAGTGGAAGAGCCAGGAGAATATTCATTGTAGAGTACACTGTGGTAAACTGGCCCATTTTCAGAAGCCATCATGTTGTGACTACAGTTTCTGTTACCTCATGATGACTGCTAGCTGTGCCTGTCTCTCTCACGTGCGCAGCGCCTATATGGTTTCTTGCCATTTGAATAGAAGCAGTAGGCATTCCTTGAAATGCCACATGCCTTGAAACTTTGCAGAGGTAAGTGACTGCATCTCTGAATTGACCGTCATGCACCTGGTTGTCACTTGTTTTGATTTTTTTTTTTTTAACTAGCCAGTAATAGAAAATATTTTTATTGACTGAATCTGAATCAGTTCACTGATGAGAAGCCAGAAGAAAACTGACAGAACTAACAGAAGTTTCAGGGTATTTTCCTGAAAATTTTCCTCACATTTGTTGGATGGCCATGCAAAAGCTGTAGCAGATGGTTATCTTCTTATGGTGATGGTGCTTCTGGTCAAATTGACATGCGCTCCAAGAGGGTTGTCTGTTGTAGAAGAGGAAGAGCGCTTTGAGGAGATGGCACTGAAGGCACAGCACATAGAAACCTCCTTATATTTGGGGTAAAATGGAGAAGACAATCAGATTAGAATCTCAGAACTTGGGCTAGAAGTCAGAGTTGTCTCTGCATGATCCTGCTTCTATACAGATGAGCTTGAAGTAGCAACTGTGGAGCATAAGGAAGGTAGCAGTGGTTGTAGCTGAAGTGATCAGTGATGGATGGTTGTGTGATTGAGTTGCTTTTGAGGTGTCAGGCAATCACTCTGTGCCAAGCCAGATATGTTTAAGTTACATATGGATAAAGTTATGAATATTCACAACTGGAAGGATTAAAACTTGCTATGAGTGGATTCAGAAAGTATATCTATCTTGAAAAAGCAAAAATGTAAAATAAGAGTGTTTCAATAAAATGTGCTACTTTTGTTACTTTGCAGTCATTTTCTTTCTAAATTAAATCAGCAGGTGTTAGGGCAGATCGCTAGTGATCTGCACAAGTAATTTAACTGGAGACAATGAAAAGRTGCTAAGAGCAGATGAGAAGTTGGTGGCGTATATTAAGGGGGAAAACAGTAAAGAAGCCCCAGAGAGTAAGTACCCACATACAGTAACACACTGAAATGAGCTATAATGGCTGTGCCTTTGGTTTAGGCTTACCTCTCTCTCCTGGGAAGGCAAAGCAGGTGGTCATTCAATAGCTGGATTTGCTATTCAGCCAGCAGTGGTTTCTTTTCCGGTTTTCCTAATGTGTCAGTTGTAATTATATTGCCTTAGACTTATGATGTCCTCCTCTTTTTTCAATGGAGAAATCCTTTAAGGAGATACTTTTTAAAAATGGTGGGTGTGCTGTACTTTAAAAAAATTGAATGCTCTGTTACATTTTGGGCAAAGGCTCCACTAAGAAATCTGTATCCTAGCACTATGATACTGACAACAAGCTGCAGATCACTAAAAATGACACCATCAAGTGATATTTTTGTAGTTTTAAAAACAATGTTTAATTGTTACTAGTTAAAAAGCTTTAACATCAAAATGCATCATCAGTTCTTTATTAGGTGGAAAAGTCCTCTCTGCCATGGGTATTTGCTGATGATCTTTTATTCTAAGGCTTTTCATTAATGCTTTGTTAATGGCCTCAGATCTCTGAGAAAGACTTCCGTTAAATATTTGCTTTAGAAATAAGTACAAAAGCATAAAAAAAGGAAAATCCTTGTTACTAGAAGCCAAAACACAGCAGTGAATCTCCAGAGTTATTAACCTTGTAAATTTCTGTCTCGCTCATGGCTGGGCCATGAGCTCAGCTTTAGCTGAGGTTGGTGTTTCTTAGGCTACATAATATACCTTTGTTTTCAATATGCACTTCAATGTCAGATTGGTTATTTTTAGAAGGCTCTAGTGAAAAAATTTTCAAGACATGGCTAAAGAATGCAGGATTTACCTACATTGCTGAAGGGGGAAATTGGGCTGTACAAACAGCCAGTTAGAACAAAGTTAAGTTAAATACAGTTAGTGGGTAGTTAACAATTGATTAATTTTCTTGAGCATCTTAAATTGTTTGGAGAGTAACCAGCAATATCCTGGATTGTCTGGKTGTAAAGAACTAATTTCATCACTAATTCCCCAGAGTGAAAAACAATTTCTGAAATCTTTGTTTATTCTAAACAATGTGGATCAGAATTCTTCAGGATTTAAAACTTCAGCAATAATTCAGTTCTTGTTGATGAGTTAGTAAATATCTTAAGACTTGGATAGAGTGACAGTTTAACTAGTATGCTGCTATAAAACTCTGTACAATTTGGGGGCATTTTCATGCAACAAAACCAGAAGAGTCTATCAAAACTCCCTCACCATATCATATTTTCCAGCATTTTATTTACAGTTTTGATAGCTTGAATAGGTTTAAGCGTGTAGCTAGGCAGGAGGCTCCAGYAGCATATCGGATCTCTTTCAGTATGCCGCTCCATTCCTTCTTATCATCATCATACCTGCATTTAACAAGATAAGGTCAAAACACAGCTTCTTAAAATTTGAGTTTGACACTTCCCTCACACATAGATGAAACAGAGGATAATCCACATGTTGCAAAGGCCTGTAGCAACCCAATGTGCCATGGAAGAATGTTATTGTCTTCCAGAACAGAACAGAAAGATGTTCTTGTTCCTGTGAGTTGTCTGTTTCCTTGTCCCTATAGCTCATTCCTGGCCTTCCACTGTTCCTAGAACAGTCTCCTCCTCCTTCAGTATCCCTTCTGAATTCCTGAAAGTTCTTACACACAGTGTGCTTCTGGGAATCCTTTCTATCTTTCTGCCAGTTAAATCTCCTAAATTTAGCTCAGCAAGTGAAGAGTCACAGTATTGCCATGATGTTTCAGCACTGCTATCACGATTTAGATACAAATATGGATATCTGATTCTCTCAGGACAGTTTTTGACTATTAATGCATCTGAACGTGTACAAACTTTCTGTGTACATAGCCTTTCCTGCATTAGAATATCATGAAACAGAAAATATGTGTATGGTACACTTCACAAGGCTAAATCTGCCAGTAATTATGGCACTTTACTCTTTTACTAAATACTCTTGCTAGATAGTAAAAGAATCAGAAGATCATGACTCATACTGTTCAAATTACTAGTAGGTGGAAATATTCATTAGGTCCAAATCTCATGTTTATTTATTATGCTTGTTTACATGTTTATTTGTTACTTTCTGATACTTTGTTTTATCAACAAGTGCTTTACAACTTGTGCTATGACTCATTTCCAAAATTAAACATAATATGGATTTTACTCTCCAGTGTCTAAAAACCTAAAGGTAAGTTAGAGCTTTCCACTAAGAAAGTATGATCAAAGTTAAACTTACTTCCATATGTCAGTGACTTCACTGGGTGCAAATTCTTTAGATTCAAGCTGAATCATTGCAAAGCCTCCAATAGCATATAAAGATCCACTTAAGGTAACTAAACTGATAGAACTTCTCTCTTGGGGAAATTCAGGCATAATCTCCCACCTAAAGTTAAAAAAAAAAAACAAAAAACAACTCAGTCAAACATATGAGAAATATTTGAAACTGAATGCACTAAAATACAGCTCTGGTTGACCTAAGTGCAGGTGCCAAGGACCATTTGAGTGAAATAGTTTAGTAGAAGGAAAAAAAATTCTGAGATTTTTCAGCATTGACTTTCTGCTTCTCTGTCCCCACAGGGACTTCATGTGTGAATACAAGTCTTAATATGATGGAATTATACCATGATGATATCCCCTACCAGAGACCACTTCTTACAGATCTCCTGGTCCCAAAGTCTGTAATATGCTTTATACAGGTTTCTCTCTGCCCCAAATTTCATCTCTATTGTTAAATTTTATAAGCAGGTCTCTTTGGGATAGTATACATTTAACTTAATTTTTTTTTTTTTTGTGAAGTTGATTGATAGCTGCAATGCTACCCTTCAGTGAAGACAGCGCAAGCAAATGTGTTTGTATGTGATAGAAGAGGTTATTAGCAAACAAAATAGAGGTACATCCAAGACTACTTGAAAATCTGAGCTATTGGAATAAAGCTTTGCTTACATTCTTTTAAATGAGAGTTTGCAAATAAGCTGGGAGGAAGGATAAGAAGCAAAAAGGAAAACTGGAGTAGAAAATGAGACATAAAGATACTCTTGGTATACCCTGTGAGAAAATCATAGTCACTTGGGGGATGCTGGGTGCAAAAGGCTCTGGCCATGAGGAACATTAGAAAGCATTTGGACCAAGTAAGTGAGCTGGTTCCAGCTTTTGACTTTCATCATTACTTCTTTATAATAGTTCAGAGCATGTACTTAAACTTGAAAGTCTTCTTGAAGCTTTCAAATTAATAAGCAGAATTATCTGCCTTTCACTAACTAGTAGTAAATCATATTYGCCATGAAAAAGTAATTGAGTGAGCAGCAAGACACTATGAGGTCAGGTACCCAAAGGACATTCAGCTAGTCCTCTCCAGGCACCTAATTTCTTATGCTGTGGTTTTGTTTTTAGTGCCAGTACTGTTTAAACTAGATTAAGTAGCCCTTGCCTGTCTCTCCCACTTCTCCCCCATTATGCCAGCACACCTGTTCAGGTGGCTGTGTGGCCAAATAAACTGGAAAACTAATCAGACTGAAAACAAACAAACAAATGAGAGGAAAAAAAAAAGGAAGACCAGAGAGTATGCTATTTTAGCTAAATGAGCTCTTCAAGAAGCTATGCTAGGATAAAAAGAGTGTGGGGGCAGGAAAGAYCTCTGGAGATAGGGGTTCTTTAAACTGCTGTTGTTCCTAAAGAGGCGTATGTAGACCAACTGTCTTAGTGGGAACACAGGCACCTAAACACCTTTGTGACTCTATCTGTCTCAGAGATCCTAAAAGTCTGGATGATAAAATACTTGCTTAAAAAGAGTTAGAACATTTCACTCACTTATTAGTGGTCAGATCAAAAGCTTCAACAGATGCAGTAAGGCCTTCTTCAGTGACGCCACCTGCAATCACAATCTTGCCCTTATGGATAGCTRTTCCAAACATTGAGCGAGCCACTTTCATTGGAGCCAGATCTCTCCAGTCTCCTTTCTTTGAATTGTACACAAATACTCTATTAGTACATTTCCTGGGGAGGAAAAAGAAAACCTGTGATCATTTCTAGCGGACGTTTGGCATCTGTTTGTTCAACATGAGACCTAGTTGAAGTGGATTGTGTATGTCTGTGTATACTACCTCATTCCTCTCCATGAGATCCTCTCTCATTTTTAATTTGGGGCAGGACAAGACTTTTGCATGTCTAAAACACTAGTCACATCCATAGAACTAAAGCAAATGTTAAATGCTGCTGACACTGGGCAGTAATTTGCACTGTATCTTACAGGAGAAAGACAATGTCCTTTTCCCAGAGTGTTTCATTCAGATGGGTCTGTGGAGGAAAGGTATCGGAGGAATGTAGAGGAGAGGAATGTTCTTCCAGAAGAAAAAAAATGTGTTGAATAGTAACTCCTCCAAACACCAAGATACAAGTCTTTGTATCTTTAGCCCAGTTCAACGTGCATGTAGGAAGATTTATTTAGCATTTTTTAGACCCTATATATATATACACACACACAGTATATGTATATGTACAGAATATATACTGTAAATGAAGACCTCGGCTTAGAAGGGTTGCTTGCATTGCAGAACAGTATCAGAGTGAAGTTGAAGGCATACTAAAAGTTGAAACATGGAAACTCCTTCAAATATTAGCTTATCTAAGTGTGTGGATACTCAGAGCATGCCTTATATCATTTTTCAAAATGATACTGCTTTACATTGACTCTTAGCCTCAATAAACTCATTCTAATGAAAGCAAAGAACTTTTACTAACCTCATCTGTGTTCCTGCAGGTTTATAACTACTGGAATCCTTTGTCACAATTCTTGACTTAAAGCATTCACTTGCTGGAAAAATTACCACCATACTCAAATAGTGAAAACTTTAATTTTCCTATTAAGGTATAATGGACATCGCAGGTCAGAAAAATGAAAGAACTGACACAGTTCATGGCACCTAAGCATCTCTATCTGGTAGGAGATAATACTTTTAATGAGGATCCTCATAGCTAACTGTGGCTAAACTGTGTGTGTGTGTGCAATATAAGTAACAATTTGCCTTGCCAGTAAATTAGGTGATTAAACTAACTGGTTGGGATTACAATGTATATGCAATTTTACCGTGTCATAAAAAAGATGTCCCTTATATCATAATGCGTTGCCCTTTGCCAAATCTCTGGCAACCTTTACCCACAGATATTTAAAAAAAGGAAACCCTGTTTTCTGAGCGTGAGGACATATAATCTATAAAGGACCAATCAATCTATGTTAGAAAATGTCATGAAAAGACTGGAGAGACTCACTTGTCATCAGTTTTTCCTCCAAGAGAATATATCAATCCATTATTTGAGATAGTAGCATGGCCATATACTTTGATGGGAAGCTTTTTGATCTCACCCCATTTTATTGCCCTGGAACAGGAAGATCACAGTGTTAGCTCTTTCAACTAACAATGGATTATTTACATGTCCTCAGTGGACATCATAATTAAATAATTAAACATACACAGGATCATAGCACAGCACTGAATCTAGAGACTCCTCAGTGCGAAGGTCCTTGCCTGCGATTACATAGATTTTGTTGTCTGATTCTCCCAGCCCAAAGAGACACCTGGCTGACGGCAGTGGAGGAAGGGCAAGCCACTCACCAGCAATGTTATCCAGCTGAAAGAACATCAGAACAGAAAGTGTTAGGAAAGGCAAACAGTAAAAATCGACACAATGAAAACTGCTCCACAAAATAAATCTAGATGTACTCAGTGGCTGAACAGCTCCTCATCTGCTTGTCTGAACTACCTACCCCTCCAGCAGTGCAGGTAAGGACTGACAACTTCTATCCACCTGTGCTTCATGGTGCTGAGACCCAGTAGAGCTAATGCCATGCATCTCTCTTTGCATTTGTTCCCTCTCAAAGAGTTTGCTTCTTTGATCTCCTTTTTAAACTCTTTTTCCTTGCTTAAAGCTCCCCCAGTCTTGGTGTTTCCCATCACGTGTTGTAACGAACAGCTAGTTCTTATCCTCTCTGAAGCGAGCAGAAGGCTCTGTCATTCCTCATCTATAAATTCAACAAGTTATACTAACTGGTATAAAGAGAGATGCCAGACATCCTCAGAGCTTTCCTCTTAATGATCAAGAAGCATTACATCTCAAATGCCACAGATGTTTCTTCCACAACACCTAGAGCAAAAGAGACTGTGTCAAGAGACCCTCAAAAGCTCCTGAGCTCTCTGGAGGCACAGTGAATAAAGACTTCACTCCTAAGCAAACAAGGCAGCCAGGACAGTTCCATTGGCCATAATACTGATGTCTTCCCTAATGATGTACTCCCAAGATTGTCTCAATTCATGTTCAGTATGCTGAAAACACCTAAAAAAAAGCAGCAGGAGAAYGACAACAAAAACAATTCCATAAAACGTAGTTTTTGTTTTGATCTGAAAACTTGCAATTGAACCTGAATGCTTCCTAACATTTAACAAGAACTTTTTCTCTCTTCTATTTCATATAAATTTGCTCGACAACATACAGGAAAGGAGGAGGAGATGTGAGTTTGCCTGGGTGTAAATGTGTGAAAGTGAGAGAAAGTTTAGTCAAAGTAATCAGATCTAGGTTTAGCTCAATGACGATCTTTTTCCAGAATTATGTTCCACAGTCAACATCTCTATGGTAAAATGCATCTCCCAGATTTCATGACCACTCTCATTGGATAACAACTTTCATTGCAACAGTGGAATTTAGTTCATGGACATAAGATTGTTTCAGTAGCTAAATCTAGGTGAGGTTATGAGGACAAGATGCATACATTACATACCACAGCACGTTTAGTGAATCAGTCTTGGAGATGGCCTGATACATCTCTACTTCTGATAGGGCAATAAACAAWTAGTTACACATTTCTGAGTCAGTGGTAGCCATGTTTTGTCCTGGGTTGCTAGCTACCAAATAAAATGGTAAACAGGTGCAGCAAAGGTGCAGAAAAGGAGATTAATAAGTGAAAATCTGTATGGTACCACATTAACATTTCAGAGGAAATGTTAGCCACACAGGTAACACGGAACAGAAGTGTTTTACTATGTGCAGTAGCAGCAGTGAGCAAGGCTTGAGAGGTGACAAACTGGAGAGCAGGATTTCAGGAAATGGGTTTAGACATATAAAGCAGGATTATGAAAATGCCATAGTATCAATAGTATTATAGTATATCTAGTATCAGTCTGGAGGTTTAGTGTTTCAGAGGCCCCCTTCCAGAATTTAGAATTCAGAATTCTAGAAGGCCTGAGATTTGGATTATTCAGTTCTGGATTATATAAATTTTGACACCAGTGCAGTATTTCTATTGGAAGAATATTTCTGTAACAACTTTTGTACTTCAGTGATTTGTGTTTTACACCTACCTAAGGAAATGAAACAGTGCTAATCCCTCTCTAGCAAACTGATACTTCCCTCTCATACGTATACCAAATTTCTTAAACCAACTCTTTTATTGCGTCTGAACATCACACTGAGCCACAGCTCTATAAACACTTAATATTTGCAATGTACAATATGAAGGCTTTAAAATTCCACATCTGCTTATCACTGTTTTATTTCACAGAGGACCTACTTTCACTCTTTTTAGGCCAATGTGCTTAAACAGGCACTTAGCCAGGGGCATGTTGCAAGAGTTCATCATGAGCTAGTTTAAGTACCCAAGAATACAGCATGCAGCTAGCTATTAAAAACACCGCAACAGAATTAGTTCATGGTAATAATTACACCAAATTGTGGTTTTGCTGATTTTCTCAAATGTGTCGTGGAAGTTACAGTTGTATTAATAAGCCTTATATTTATACAGATTTATAAAGATATAAAATTACACTCAGTTGAAACATCATATTTAGTCTATTGACTTCGCCAAAAAAACAGCCTTCTGTATATATATATTATATGTTTTAGAGCACCCTTAGGTTTTCAAATGTAAATATAACAGAAGGACTTCTGGAATTTTAGTGAAAAAAGTGACATTTAAAAAATGGACATTACTGTTGCCATAAAAATATTTCAGATTCAAAAAAGACATCCTGTTAAGTAGTTAAGCAGTCAACTTTCACTGAACTTGATGGAAATTCATGAAATAAATAGATTGCAAAAATTTTATTAGGCTTATGCTTACACATCTTTACCAATAAAAATCTGGGTCCTAAACTATGAAAGCCGGTGCCTAGATAAAACATTCTGATCAATCTTTTCTGAGATCTCATCCTCAGCTTGGATCTTGAAAGAGAAAACACAAGTCCCCTGGTTTCAATGTATCTTTCTGAAATAGGAATAACTCTCTAGAGGTTCTTCCTTCCATTGACCATAGACAGAGACTAGATAATTCACTTCTTACAATACACGTAACTTAATTAGGTATTAAAAATTAATGTGAGAGAAATCCTATTGAATGGACTGCACTGGCATAGGTGAAAATTGAGAGGTGTACACATTTAAAGAAAAGTCATGCGACTGAAATGAATTAGTTTGACACTGAACTTTGTTTGGCATAGACTGAAAATACTTTTCAGTAACTCTTACAGCACCTACTATTGCACAAATAATGACAAAGCTTATACCTGGAAGAAGTATGACTGGAAAGGCTGATCCTTGTTCTCCTCCTCCACATACAGTCCTCCAACAATGTAGACCTGATTTTGTTTGGTGACTATGCTGGAATGATTTCTGGGAATCTGTTCTGCCAGGGCTGCTAGGTAGCATTCATTTTCAAGAGGATCATAAGCTACTGCAGCAGTGTCATTAACAAGAAGAATTAGGTCTTTGACAAACATGCCGTGCCTGGGAAGGTCATTTAGGTACCCAGGGAGTAAATCTTCATCTCCTACATCACCATTTACTTCCCCTTTGTTTGACTTTTCTGTGCTTTTGCTAGACTCAGGCAGTTTTCCAGCAAAAGCATCTTTAATGATCTTTATTTTTTTCTGAAGATCTGAGTTGCTTTTAATTATATCATCCTTCTCAACGTGATCTTTGAAATATTTTTCTGGCATAAGACGAAAACGAATGCAGTCAAAAACTTCTCCCAGGCTCTTTACTCTGTTCTCCTTGTCTGTCCGGACCCATCTCATTACTGCTTCAAATACCAGTTCTTCCTTCTCTACATTTAAGCTGTCAGGTGTAATAACTGATATAAGTTCATGGGGGGCAAGCTGCATGAAGTCCTCTTCTTTGCAAATCTGCACAAAATGATCCGAGACAAAATCACGGGCAGAAAATGCAAGTCTTGGACAGTCAAGCAGAAGACCTAATCGAAGAATGGCCAGACAGTTACCGACAGCAAGCCTCTTCTGAAGATAGGAGACGCACACAGTGAATACAGAAGGGATCTGAAAGCGACTGGCCAAAGCAAAAATATCTTGCACGTTAGAATCATTAAGATCAATACTTGCAGAATAAAGGTATTTGACTATCATATCCARGACACTGGGGTCAACATTATCTAGAACTACCTCCTTCTTTTTCTCTTCATTTTGCTCAGATAAGAAATACTCACGAAAATAAGGGCTACAGGCTGACAGAATCAATCTGTGGCAAGGCAGGCTTCTGTCACCAGCTTTCAGGGAGCAATCTATAAACTTTTTCTCTTCCAGGAGTTCCTTGAGGCCATCCTGAAGAAGGGTGGATTGGTAAAGTCTGAGTTCTTCAGTGAGTTCCCTCTGAGAATCCATTTTGCTAAAATCTTGGAAAGGGGAGGAGTAGAAAGTTTTAGCTGTTGTCTGTGCAAAGGTCTGTCTGTAAAAAAGGCAGATCAATGTGCTTTGCCCAGCCTGAAGCCTTTGCAATTTAATCTTGCTAGCTAAATATAGGTACATACTCTTACAGGTCGGAATTTAGGGTGGATGGTGTGGAAAAAAAGAGTTGCTCTTGCAGCTGTCAAAGACTGAAAGAAGCAACTGTTGCTTTTAGTCACTATGGCCTGATTTTGCCATCATTCTCTGTGCTGAATCAATGAGATTACTTGCAGTGTAAGAAATTACTTGACATGAGTAAGGACAGCAGAATCTGATCCTCAATGAGATAGCTCTAAACAAGATTGGAAATACACACTACACAATATTCTGAAATAGAAATATTATGAATTGTCAGTTGCAATGACTACTCACTGTTTCACAAAAGTTGCCAATGTATCTCATAGTTGCAGATTTTAATAAGTTATCAGTCACAGAGATATTAGGAAAAATCCAAATCATTGCATCAATTATCTGTGCGATAAGATTTTTTTTCTTAAACATACCCATATCACATCAGTGATTTCTTCAGATACTGGTAAGACTTTGAATTTCATTTTGATCTTCTTAATATACAATCTGTTATATTTATTTGGAAACTAAAAATCCACTGTTTAAACATAAAATATAAATTGTTCAGGTAAAGTTCTACTTTCAAAAATAATTTAAAATGAAGTCCCCATTTTCCCTCATTAAAAAACAGTTATTGTTCATTTCAGATAATCTGTAGACATTATCAATCCTTTTTAATTCCACAGTATTAGAAATGGTGTTAACTGCTGTTAAACTAAACTGAAAAGAGTAAATGAAAGAGATAGAGAACAAAAGACATAATCCACTATGTGATTATTATTTAATGAACACTTTAACAAAACTAAAAAATCTAAATTTAAACTACCCCCCTCCCAAAATCTAACCATAAGTAATTTAAAAAGTATGTGGATTTAGAAAAAAATATGCACATGTTGAAGGTTTCACAGTTTAGACTGGAAACTTTTTGATTTTCATTAAAAATGGTAATACAGAAGCAAAATAAATTTGAAGTTGTTTAAAGTGCCTGGATGAAGAACTGCATTTTGTCCATACAGAAAACATTTTTGACCCATATGGTAAAATATTCTTTGAATGTAATGCAAACAGAATCAAAACCCAACTGTTTGAAAGCAGTTTCTTCAACAAGGTATAACATTACTAAAGTTTACTGAAAGTTTATTGAAACCTTTTCAATATAGGTAGGATTTCATTAAAACATATATTTTGAAAGATTTTCCTACAAATAGTGACATCCACATCACAATTACTTTACTAGAACAGTCAGCTGCTAAAACAACAGCTGAGAGGACAGCTCATTTGACTTTTTCCACTTACAGAAAATAGTGCAGAGGTCTTATTTCACTAGAAAACGTAACAGCTGCATCTTCCTTTAAACAATAAATGACTCATTTCTCTCTAACACATAGCAACATAAAAGTCTAATGAGTCAGATGCAGAAGCTATTTATGTGTGTACTTTTTTTTTTTAAAGGAAGGATTAGAAAAAATTGCTCTTACCAAAAACAGAAAAGAAAAAACTGCATGGGATTATCTAGATTAAAATTAAGTACCTGAAATGTTATGTGATAAGCACTTCATAAAATTATGAGATATGAAAACTAGTATTTGGAACAGTACAGCATTTTGTCAAAAAGTTTTTAGTACTACAACACTGCTACAATGATACARCCAGGATGCCTAGATACAAAGTGTTCTCTGTGTTATATTTCTCTGTTGCACAATATGAAACAAGTTATAGAAATGTTATTTAGATATAATCATTATAGGAGAGTACAATGCTTTATATAAATAAATGAAAATAAAGTAACACTTTAACAGAAACACTATAATAAATACAAACCTTTTACACATATAGAGGTTTTGAGTAATATTTCTTTTATGACATAYCCTGACTATACATTGTATAACATTTGCCTGTTCTTTAATTTTGGTTTGTTCTTTCTCTGTTACCCTTGTATTTTTTTCCAATTATCTTCTAGAGATGATGAAATCAGTAAGAACAGTGAGTCTTTCACTGGTTAGGCAACAGACAACAAAAATCTAAATCAGCTTATTACTTCCCAGAGTTCCTGGAGTGTGAATCCATCCTTTAATTTCTCTATCGCAAGTCCTAGTTCTTCTGAAAACACAGGCTCCCGATCATGTTGCTTTTTTTGAATGCACAAGATATAAGAAAGAAAATAAAATAAAACAGAATAGATTTTGTATTAATTTAATTATCAAGTTTTCAACAACATAAATTTGATACAAAAAAGTTGGTCTTACCTTGTTACCATCAGCAAAGTAAGCCTGAAAAACAAAAACAAAAACCCTCACAATCTTGAGAGAAAAAATCATTGTTTAAAAACAAATCTTAAAAACAAAATAACTTATTGGGGTAAAAATTGTGTCTTGTAACTTTTCTTTAACAAACCAGTCCATTTGGTTTTATTTTTGTTTTATAAACAAGATCGAAGTAATTTCTAGGTCGAAATAATTTACAAAAACGTTCTGGTGATTAAATTATTTTTCACTAAATAATACTAAATCCCTGAATTTTTCATCATATTAAATAAAGATTTTAAAATACTAAAAACTTTATGTTACATTTGTTACACTGAGAAATACTTTATGAGGAATACAATGCTGACATGAAGGCAAACTGATAGCATCCTAGTATTTTCTACTTCATGTGCAGCAGCATTTATTATTCAATTTCAAAAACTATGACTTTGGAACTACTCATTAAAATGTAGGCAATCTCAAAATTCGATTAACATTATAACCAATCTAAGAAATGATCATGGACTAAATGAATGATTAATCAAGTTTTTCTACTCTCAGGCAGTGATCTACAAAAGCAATACAATTTTTTCCATCCTCAAAATTAATTCAAACTCTTTGGGAAGCAAGATCTCTGAAAATATGCGCAGTTCTGGAAGTCTCTGAGCCAGTACCAGTTCTAGATCATCATATTTACCAGAAAGAGCCTGATCCTGTTTCAGCTGCCCCCTCTGGACTGGGGAGGGACGGAGAGGGAAGCATTCTCCTGGGAAGCTGAATCTCTAGCTATACATGACTTCACAGAACAGCATCACAGTCTTTAACTATCATGGAATATTGGAGCGGAGCCAGTCATTAGGTCTTGCATGAAATGTTTTCTGTGGCAACCATCTTCCAATCATTTACAGCTTCCAGTTTTTATTTTAGAGTATACAGAGCACAGTTATTTAACACAAGTGACAGGCATCAAGATTACAAATAAAATCTACCTTTAAGGAAAAGATTTTCAACTATGCTGAAGACAGAAATAAAACTCTGGGGAAAAAAAAGGAAAGAAGAGGGAAAAGAGAAAGGAGAGATAAATGCTTATCTGAATGGATAGATGATAGCAAAAGAAAAGAGGGTGGAAATAATATTGGTGCTAACTCCAGAGATGAGTCATGAAACCACATCAATTGGCAATGTGTCCGACTAGCACATAAAAACCTTCTGTTTGTGCAGTCCCTGCATATCACACAATTGACCAGGTCTTACTGGATTGTGCCGAAGCTCTGGAAATTCTTAGAAGGTAGCTGATCAAGCTCATGGACAGTCTACCGCATTTAAAAGTATGTTTTCCTGAAATACTGAGAGATGAAAACTAATACAGTTTTCTAAAGCAGTATTGGCATTAGTGTGCAGATTGTAAGGAGTGACTCAAAATTATTGCTGCCTTTCTAAAAATCTTTCAAGTTTATATCTGAGACGACTGTTGAGCCTACAGACACCACCACCTATTAGTCTGCTCCAGAAGAAGGAAGACTGCTGGTTTTCAAACTATTCCTGATCTTAGCGTGTTGAGGACCTACATACAACTACTATCATATATACCTACTACTAATTATTTAAAATAAAAATTTGTTCTATAGACAGTAATTAAAATCCCATAAGCAGAAAAATTCCCGTAGTAGTCAAGGATATTGATTAAATGACATGCAGGTGTACTTAAAACATCGAAAGTTCAGTTGTTGCTTATCTTTAGTAGATTTAGATATGTAAGCTTTTTAATTTGAATAACCAAGAAAGAATTTTTTTTTCCTGTGGAGAGCTTACCACAAAAGCATCTGTCTGTTCATCAGATTCTATTTCCACATCATCTTGAACCTGTTCTACTGTTAGGTCTTCAAGAGGTTGGGGCTGCAAATTAAAACACAGTTAAATAAATCCCTGTATTTATTACACATTTAATGTATTTTTATAAGTGGTGGTAGTGCAATATTGTATCTAATTTCAAATAAATGAAGGGACTACCTTTTCCTCCATTTCATAATCCACTCCAAAAATAGGGTTAGCTGAATAAACTCTGTGAAGTGAGTTAATTTCTTTCACTGCCTCCTGTAGTTTCTCCACAGGGTCTATTTTAAAACCAAGTACATATCCTCCACTCTATATAATAAAAGAAAAAAGACAGACATTTATTAACAACTTGTTCTCTTTGATGGGGATTTGCAGTTTAATGATAACAAATTTCAATTTGCTGATATAAAATATTATTTGTATTTTGACATCTTTCTGTATTTTCAGTCTGCCATTTAAACCAAGGGTGAAAGAAAAACAGCAGCAATGTTTCTCCATAAGATAAATAAGCTTTGAACTGGTATCCCATTATATAGGAAAGTTATATTCAAAAAACCACTGRAAAGGAATTCTGTAGGTAGTTTAAAAGTAGCACTGTAGCATTCCAGGATTATAAAACTTTATATATATATATATAAATGAAACCAACTAAAAAAAGGCTATTAAAGCTTCTTACCTGCTGAGAACTCTCTATCACCATTGCCAAGCCAAATTTTGAGTCTCGTATTTTTATTGAACGCTAATGGTAAAGAGGTAAAAAGAGTTCATCAAAAAATGCCTTGGAATTGCTTTATATATATATATATATATATATATATTATTTATTTATTTTTACACAGCATTAATTATCATTACTGGTTCTGGAAGCTTGGACACCAGCATTCCCTGCCATTTACCATTACAAACCTGAATCACTGAAACCCCAGGGAAAAGCGTCTCATTAAAAGTGGTAACAATTCATTTCTGAATATCTTGATCACAGATAATAAATCTTAGGGTATGCAGCTGGCATACAGCATCATAGAAAATATTTTGGAAATTAGAAATAAAGCCCATTCTTCAACATCTGGACCTCCCAATGAATTAATCTGGACAGAAAAATTACAGCATCCAATTAATCCAGACAGAAAAAAAATTATGTTGTGGTTGATGCTGTAAGACCAAATTCTTCCCTGAATTCAGGACGTGAAAATACTAATTTCAGTATGAGTTGGGAGCATCAGCTGAAGACTAGAACTCATCCCATGCTACAGGATATTTAATTTTGAAAAGGGATGTTTTAAGATACTTACGATTTGTAGATATGGTATGCTGACGTTAAAGCTATCATTCATATTTGCATGCCACACTATCCTCACATTAGTAATAAAAAATGTTCCCAAATTTCCCTATTAAAGAAAAAGTATGTTAGAACTGTGTTGAAGTATACAGCCCTCTTTCCAAACGCAATGACTATTCATATCCATTTAAACACCAGCATAATATAGCTTCATATTTAATCCAATAAAGGCCTGATTCTTTCCCACTGAAACCAGCGGAAACATTACTACTGATTTCAAGGAAGCAAGATCAAATCTTTAAAGKGTACAGCACCTGAGTGGTGAAAACCACTTGGGAGTTCCTATTACTGCAGTAAAGCAGGAGCAAATCACAGCACGGCAAACCTAACGGCAGTACATGAAGCTTCTGAGAGTGCTCTTAACTGTACAGATCTAGAACTGGTATATAGTTTAAGTATAATGGCATGCAGGTTAAACCTGGGTAATTGTGGAGATGTGTGCCAAGGGAATGTAAAGAAAAGAACTTTTTAGCTTGTCAAGATGGATCCTGTTTCCATTTTGGACTAAAATTGCACTGACAGAAATAACAGTTCCTGTTTTGTTTCATGGCTCTGGGAAATACAAATAACTAAAATAATACAGATGTTTTCTATTTGCTCCTTGAACCCTTCTTTCACTTTTTCAAGACAGATTCCTATTCCAATATTTTCAGTTTCCAGTAATCAAAAGACAACATAGTCTTACAATATAGTCAAAGCTGCAAGTAAACATACAAATATTCAGCAGAGCACTTTGGAACAGCATGATTCACTTTCAGGATAATATAGATTTAGACTCATAAATATATTTTCCTAGCAGGAGGTGTATATCTAGTTCCTTGTATGTAAGCTGAGTCATGTAGACTTCAGGTTGCCAAGAAGACAGCCTTGTAGTACTGAGCAGCACATATGGGATCAGCTTTTCCACATGCAACCAGCTGATGAACTGAATCAAGTGTAATTCCTCTGAGGTTACAGAACTGTAATAGTATAGCTGCTAGGAAAGATGAAAGCTGAAACATTTTAGCTTTGTTGAAGTGAATGTAATCTCATTTTTCACTATACCTGGTCACTTGATAGATTCCATACTCCATTGATTTTATCATATATTTGTTCTTGCGGTAATAATCTCAGTTGCTTGTTTTGAATCAGTGCACTTCTAAGCTTCAGATCACGATACATTTTAGAAGTTTCATAAGCTCTATAAAAATGAAAATATGGATTACCATTTCAGTGTTTTCTATCTTTTTTTCAGTGTTTATGTTTTAGCACCAATAGGAAATGTGTATTTCCAACTTTCCTTATTACCATGTTGTACAAAAATATGAGTACTATTAAAATTTCAGCACTGTAAGCCATCACATTTCAGTTTTCTTTACTGACATTACTTTTAAAGCAGGTTTTTTGACATCTGTTTGGATCATCTGTACTGTTCATGTGTATGCTGTTTCTTTCTTTTCCTTAAAATTGTCATCTCCCAGCCTCTACTGCAAAGCATAAATCTTCCAGCTCCCATGTTATACAGCATGGACATCAAGAATCATTTATTTTTCAGTGCAGGTTAAGTCATAAACATCTAACATATGTAAGTCAGTATTCCACAGTTCTTAAATTGAAACATACATTAATGTATTATGCACACATTCATCCAGATGACACAGACTTCACAAATTTTTAGGTGTGAAATGTCCACTGTTTTGAAGTCAGTGGGAGTTCTGACCATGATTTAACCCTTCATTTCTATCACATGGTCCACGACTACAGAAAATGATTACAGACAGAAATTACAGATAGAAAATATACACTGAAATTAGCTCTTTGGTACTTTGATTTATTCACCCCATTTATTCACACACGGTGAATGATTTAATCCATGACCAGTATTAACATACATGAATTTTTATTGTATGTAGTTATGCAGTAGAATTTGTGAGCATTTTCTCCCTTCTTTCTAGAGATTGTGTTCTTCTCTATTGAGAAGCYTGTGGGGATGTTAAATATGGACAGTTATATACTGGGTCCATCAGCTGTAGTAATTCCACATTCTGCTCATAAATTTGATTCACTGAGTTTTGTAAATGAAGAAACACTATTTTAAGTCTGGTACCTGTGCACAGCAATAACTGAAGTGAAGAGCCTGGGACTCCCAGGAATGACATTGGTAAAGATGAACTCAAAGCGAGTATTGTTACACTTGGTCAATATATACAGAGCTTCTGTCTGTCCTCGTAATTTCTGTAAGGAAAAATTCAGATGTAACATTTTGACAAGACAGTTGACTGTACAGGGAATAGTAATCTTGATGTATTATTCAAATTCTTATTCTAAGTATAATAACTGAAGCTGTAATCTTGATTATACCACTGATCTATTGCTGTCTTCACCCGAACAAAGCTTTCACTCTGTTTTTTTAGGAGGAATGAGCTCTTCCATCGGCAGTAGAACTGCTGAAGCCTGGCTCTTACACATTTGCATGTCACGACTGAAACACAGTATTTCTGGCTTTGCCTCTTGCCATTCCACTACGGTTCCCCCAAAACCCTACATCATGCCCCCTTCCTACCTCCATTAGGTGTGCAGGGGAACAAGAGACCCTGTGCTGCGCTAGTCCAGGTTGGTGAGTGTGCTGAGCAGCCAAGCAGTACATGTGCCACCACGTGGCTGCCCAGGGAACCTATATAATCATGCTACCTCTTTGCTGCGATCTAGCCAAACAAATGGCTTCACAGCTGCATGTAACTCAGCCTATGTATTTGGCAGCTTTCTTGCACAAACTTACTGTCTCTCTAGCCCTTTGTTAAATTTAGATGCAGTGAGCCAAACGTGCATGAGTTACCTAGAGGAAGAAGGGTCACCAAACAGTGGGATTACATGAGTCTCACTGCCTTAGGAAACTGGCTAAAACCCCACTTTTTTAGAAATGTAAAACTCTCCCAGCTTTTAAAAATAAGCTAAAATTATTATATTACTGTTCTTGAAAGTAAACTTTGAGATTRTTTATATAGTACAGTAAGTGTGAATAATAAATTACAGCTTCTTTCACTATTTTAAAAAATATTTTTAAAACTTACTGAGTTGGCAGTTCTTGTAGTTATATTTATAATGCAGTTGTAACCAACAGCTAAAAGTTAGGGGAGAAAAAAAAAGAACAGTTTTGATAGCAAGAAAAAAAAGATACTCAGAATTTTAGAGCACAGTATGGTATTTTGGAGCACACCTTTGGAAGCTTTTTGTGAGAATTCCTTGTTACAGTTAGCGGTCCGAGCCCTTGTCATAAAATCAGACTAATTTAAGTTGAAGAGACCTCTTGAGGTCCTCTGGTCCAATGCTATGCTCAAAGCAGGGCCAATTCAATCAGGCTGCGCAGAGTGGTATCCAGTTGAGTTATGTGTATTTCCAAGCAAGCAGATGGGTAACAGAGCACTGGAACAGGTTGCCCAGAGAAGTTGTTGGGTCTCCTTCCTTGGAGATGTTCAAAAGCCATCTGGACACAATCCTTGGAAATGTGCTCTAGGTGACCCTGCTTGAGCAGGGGGATCGGACTAGATGATCTCCAGAGGTCCCTTCCCACCTCAACCATTCTGTGATTCTGTGATTCCACAGCCTCTCTGGGGAGCCTGTTCCACTGTTTGACTACCCTCCTTGTGAACATTTTTCTCTTAATATCTAATCAGGATTTCCCTTGTTGCAACTTTTGACTGTTGCTTTTCAGCCTATCACCACGCATCTCCAAGAAGGTCTGTTTCATCATGATGTTGCCCTTAAATTTTACCCTTAGAAATAAATTTTTCTACACTGATAATAATGCTTTATAGGAGAAAAAAATGGAAAGTACAAGAAGAAACAAAAAGAAAAAAAAAAGTTATAAATTTCGTTTTGCTTCTTCCATAGCAGTGCTCTGATACAAAATAAAAACAGAGAACTATTCCCAGCCATTCTTCCTAAAACAAAGCAGCCCACTAAGATGGTGCTGGACTCTATCTGAACATCCATGACAATTCTGTTACTGATACCAACAGTAGCTAGTCAGGTTCAAAATACCAAATGAGAATGAGAATTTGCTTTGGGGAGATTCTGCATCTCCAAAAGCTCAGATCTGGTAGAAGTTACACGGATAAGAATATTCAGTCTTCATGGATTACATCACAGTCTTTACAGATTTACATTGATACATACAAACATACCAGAAAAAGACTATTTCATAGGTTGCTTATGAGACATCATCTAGATCTAACAGAAATGGCAATGGCCAAAACCAGCATCCAATAAAATGCTTATTTGTCTATATACTTCCTGAGTATAAGAAATAAAACATTGCCTTGAAAGCTAGAGAATGCCCAGTACTTTAAAACTCTAAAAGCTATAGGTTAGATTTCCCTAGGTCTTCTATAGGGCTGAACTACTCTGTAAGTTTCTTTGTGAACTGTTCTAGAAAGGTCTGTTCTAAAACTTATGTACACAATTTTTTATTTATATTTTATATTTATATTTTTTATTTTATAAGTACACATATAAAAGTAGCACATGTGTGTGCTTGTGTGTGTGCATTAGATAGAGAGCAAATGCAAAAGAGCACACAATCAGGCTGTGTAAGTTTACACAGGTTACGAACAGTATATAGATTGCCAATGTTGACTGACTATTGGGAACTCAGCAYTGGAAATAATTTTGGTACTGGATAAGTGCATCCTGGCCCTGCTTCAGCAAATTAAATATGAGTAGACAGGCCGGCTACTCATATAGTTTAAAATTAGAAGCTTATTCAGAGCTCACAGTAGTAAATTTGGAAGGGCAGGTACTTGTGGGGAATAAAAACTGTAGAACAGTACAGAACATGAATAAACAGGTGGAACAAGAGATACAAGTATGGCCAGGAGTGAAAAAAACTCAAACTTTTGGTTCTTTGTAGAAAAAAGAATGAACTCCACGTAGGCTAAATAAAAAAACGTCTGAAGTACTCTTCAGCTTCTCTTTTGAGAAATCAACATTAAACACTAATAGTTTTCTATGATTTATTAAAACGGTTCCTATATTACTGATAAATTCATTAGTAACAGTTCATTTCAGACTTCACAGAAGCAGCAGATCTACACTTCAGTAATCTGTACTATAACCTATAGTATTGTGAAAGTACAGCACACCACCACAAAGGAAACATAAAATTTATAGTCCACTTAAGAGGAGACAACACTTACAGAGATTGACTCTAGGCAATGACAATGAGTGCCAAATAATGCGCAAATTTGTCACAAGGAGTCTACCTGGAAATAAAGAGCGTAAATATTTCTGAGTGACTGCCAACAAATTAAACGGTCCATTTAATATGATGTACAAAATGTAAATATGTAAATAATGTACATATTTAACTCTCGTTTTGAAACACCAGAATATTTCTTCCCCTTGCTGGCAAGAAAAATGCAGGACACCCTGGCAGAACAATCACTACATACAAATTTTTTTTTTTAATGCTAGGAGAGCAAGTCCAGTTAGAAGAAACAAATGAAACAGCCTCTGGTATATATCAGCATTCCTCCAAAACAAATCAAAAACAGTTATTGATTTCACATCCACCCACCTATCGTAAAAATGCAGACACAGAATCAGTGCAGAACAGCTCTGTGGGAGGAGAAGGGGAAGGCAGTGAGCTAGCTGTCACAGCTGTCCTCACGAATAACCTCACCCCTATATGTCAAGTGCAAATCTCCTCTGTTCTGTACCCAGTGCAGCAGCAGAGCCAACACAAGGAAATGTCATCTAAGGCAAGCTGGCAAGTTCATGCACTTACAGAGTATGTACACACTTACTGTTTCATTGTAAACTAGCTTAGGAAAAAAGATCAAAACAACTGAAGAATGTCATAAAGCTTGAAAAGGGAAATCCCTTCATGTTTTAAAATTGAAATAACTCCTTGCAAGCCAACATGCAAATTTCTGTACAGTGATAGGTCTATATAAGCATTAAACAGGCTTACAACAAAAGATCACCATGTTGTTTATAAATGGATTTCTCTTACAAGGCTTTCAATATTAAACAAATTCTGAGCCAAAACTATCACCGCATTAAAAGTTTTAACAAGCTATACTACTTGAAAATATCCCCAGAGGAGAAAGATCTGTGAAACAGGCACAGTCTATGTTCTGCAGTGGACTGTTGATATTGAGTTCAATGGAAAACAGACTGGGCCTTCATGAACCTGAACAGGCTAAATATTAGGAAGGTTACAAGTTCCCTGAGTACATGGTTACCTCTGTCTCCATTGTTTCCTTTGGTATCTTCAACAGAATCTAAGCAGTCTATAAGGACCTCTCCAGGTCTCATTTTCATTTGCCTAAAAGAAAAAAAAAAAGAAGAAAAAAATTACATAGTGAAAGATAGATCACTTTTATTTTCCAAAAGGAAAGCCATTTACATTTCCACACTTCCTTTCCTTTCTCCTTTCTTTGCTCAGTGCATCATAATACAGAAAATCCACACAGGCACACATAAAAAAGCAACATTATATACCTGAAACTGTTATCTATTACATCTAGTGTATAAAAAATGTTAATACCCTTATTTTTAAAATATAACAGTATAGAAATAATTATGCAGCAAGTATGATCAAGCAAACTATAACCCAAAATAGGGAGAAAGTGTGTGAAAGAGGGAGCAAAAAAGTTGCATTCACATAGTCTTTAATGGACAGAGTTCCTTCCTTCTTGCCATACTTTTCCATCATAAGGAATGGAGCCAAACTTAAGAAAGAAAAGATGTGAGCAAAGGAAAYGTATATATGTACATTCTCATGCGAAACACTCTAAATTTTCCACCAAGTTTTTCATGTCTCAGTTTAACTGGTCTCACCGCTTAATTACATAATAACATGTCTAGTGTCAAGTTTTGTTATATTTTAATTGTACTGTGTAGAGCAGCCACAGCACTTTAGGGTGAGTAGGCATGACAAACAAGATGCATTATCCGGAAGGGGATGATACTACTGGAAAGCGGTACGAAGGCGCGAAGACTAGACTCAACAGTGCATCACTATAGCAGCACAAGAAAAAGACGTTTATTGRGATGTAGCAAGAACAGTAACTTTGGAGTTAAACAAAAATGCACCGAAGCAAGCTCTGCCTACATTACAATTCTTCAAGGAAATAAGGCAGAACTGCTTAAATATCCAAGATACAATTTCCCGTTTCCAAATTTACCGCAGGTAGCACGTTTGAGGGACAAGGGG
>NW_020450922.1:257577-416727 GCF_003343035.1 Apteryx rowi | reverse complement strand
CAGTAGTTACGGCTTTTCGTTGCGTCGTAGGTTTTTTTTCCCCTCATACAAGGTAACATCCTTATTGTTCTGGGTGAAAATTAAACCAAACAAAAATCCTCTGTAAAATTGGCCAAACATAACTTTTCTTTCACTTTAAGTCCCGTTCTTTTTTTTTTCTTTTAAGTAGATTGGATGTATCAAAATATTCTTTATCTGGAATAATTTGGAAATTGCCTCTAGCTGTACTKTAGTTGTAACATCCTACCATTTTCCAATATACGATGACTACAAGTGCAGTCTGAAATATGGAAGGAAACTTGACCCTTGCCAGTTTTTCCCTAGAACTGGTCTCTGAATCTGAGGAGCCCTTTGCTGCCAACATGGAAGTCATTACAAGCTTGACCAAGTTTAAAAACCTCTGGAAAAATGCCTGTGCCTCTTCTCTCTCTTTACCAACTGCCTCACCGCGGGAGAGGGAACACCTGGCTGGCTCTGACAGAGATGAGCAGGATTTCCCCGGGGCTGGGAGCCCTTGAAGCAGGAAGGGTTACGCATTAGGCGAGGGGAGAGAGTGGGATGGAAAAGAGCAGAGGATTCATGGGCAGGCCTTACTTTAAAGCACCTCCGTCAATTTTTGTGTGTGTTTGAATATGGTTAATGAAACTCATTGTTGAAAAAATAGTTAAACACTGTAGGCCTGAGGCAAAATACAATTTTGATATGCCAAATTTACCATTTGTTTAGAACCCCCCCACCACCAAATTATAATCTTGTTTCATACGCAGGAGTGCCTAATCTGTGACATTTAGTCTTGTTAAAGACTTTGGCAGAAATCCAGTTATATCAGGAGCACATTTAACTGTAAGTTGTAACTTAGCTGTGAGATAACTTTTTAGTCCTGTAAAGGTACCATTATCCACTCTCTCCTGGCAGCAAAACCAGAAATGTTTTATTAGAACACAAGCTTTTAAGTATATAATTTGAGTAGTAAGAAACAAATCATATGCAGACAGACATAAGTGTAGAAAACTATGGCAGTGACAGGCAATACAGAATAAATTCTCGTTAGGACTATGCTGCAGTTGATGCTTTGAATGTAAATTAAAAGCACTTTTAAGAAACAGGTTAAAATACTAAAATGCATTTACAAATGAGACTTGGCTTTCAAAAGAGAAACGCATGGTGAAGAACCACTTTAGACATGACCTAACGTAATTAGGGAATGACAGCTATTGGTATTGTCTTTCATCTAAATTTGTGGATGTGTTTTAACTACATTTATCATATATCTTTCTAACTAATGGAAACTGAGGAATGTTTACATCAAAAACAGCTGAGATGTTGTTGGGAGAGGTCAGTAGCTCAGCTGCCTCCCTGTCTTGTGACCTGGTGAGTATGTAGGCAACAAACTGATACATTTTCTGTATTTATTTGATAACCCCTGAGTAGCACTTTGCATGTAATTTGGAAACTGATATTTTACACTTGAAATTATGAGAACACTTTTGCTTAAAAAAGCGAAGTCTTCGTTGCAAAATCCATGCCAAATATCAGATTTCTGTAACAAAGAGAAAAGAAATTATATAATAACAAAAGATTGCTTTCCAAAGCCATGTTTACAATTGAAAATTGAGTATCGTTACTGATTGTATAATGGTAGTGTTTAAAGATCCAGGTGAAGCAAGAGCAACTACTGTGGCAAATGCTATACTCATCAAATTGTGTACTCTTAATACTGCTGAAATTTTGTTACTTTGTTACAGGAGCATATCATACAATATATGCAGAAAGAATTAAAGCAAGCTTGCATAGGTAGACATTTTTCTCATTTGTGGGTATATGATTTCGCAATGTTAACATTCTTTTAATAAGTGGGTTTGGCTTTGCTTGCCGTACTGGATATTTGATAACTGACCCAAACAGTCAATAACTTCAACTTGCTAGTCGTTAATATAGAGAGAGATATGAATTCTTACCTCCAGAAAAAAATACACAAGCCTCTCTACATTCCTTTTCACTCTCAAAGCGATTTGCATTTCCGTCACAGCCACCATACCAAAACTGAGCACAAGCATTGGCTTGTTTATCATAGTACCATTTTATGATATAAACACGGCATGACCCTTGATCCAGTCTTAACTTGCATCGGGGGTCCAGGATATTTTCTGAAAAAAGAAAAGAAAAAAGAAACAATTCCATATGTAAAAATCAATTGTATTGCATAGGCTTTTAACCTTTAGATTTTTTTTTCTGCTAATGTTATATAGTAGTTTGAGAATCACTTTATGTTTCTAAAGATGTTAGAGTTGAAGACAAGTTAAAAGTGCATCTTAGTAACTCACAAAGTAAAATGTTCCTTTATTGGCATTGTTGTAGTAGCTTCAGAAATAATAGTATTGTGGCTCCATATAAAAGAGTTGCAAGCAATCTGATAACTTTGAAACCTAATTATCAACCATCAGTCTTGTGAGCAACCAAAAACTGTAAGCTAAAGAACTGTAAGTTAGTTGCACCTACTATTTTCATAAAGCTTACGTATGGCCATCATCCTCCTGCAGTACACTGCTTCAGTTTTGATACTAGTTTTCTTTGTGGTTTCTATGTGCTTTCTCTGTGGCAGCAGAGGCATTAGAATAGTGGTAAGAATATAGAACTTCACTCTCCTTTTGTAAGATGTGTGCTACATACATAATAAAATGGTAGTAATTACGTATATACTAGTTAAATTTGAATGTGAAGCTTAATGGTTAATGATTGTTACTTCCTACAGATAAGCACTACAGGACCATGGTATGTTAATCTAGTATAATTTATTTTAATAATATCATGACATAAAAGATATTTTTCCTTCAAGTTTGATCTTGTGACATTGATATTCTGCAATGGCATTGACAACAGTTATCTTGAAACTTACAAAAATAAAAAATCTAGTTATTGCAAGAGGCAGAATATTAGGCCTCTGGCATACTCATGCCCATGTTTCCAGGAAAAATGCTCTCTTCTCTTGCTCCCATCATAATATACTATTATTGGAACTCAGAAGCGTGAATTCCCTAAATGACGGAAAGAATACTTTCAGACATTTTATATGAAAAGAATCACTCCTTTGAGCAGTCAGCTAATTACTATACTTTCCTTCAAATGAATAAACATATTTTTTCCTATTTTTCTTCAGAAGGAGAAATCTCTTTTTTTGTCTGATTCTGAAATCATTCTTTATCTTCTGTTTATGAAGCTTCCCATCTCCATAGACTGACYCTTCCTGGCTTTCCAGTGAATGCTGGAGAAGAATTTCCAGCTTGCTGGCCAGCCTCAGCTGGCGCTACGTTGCTTTTTTGGTGCCATTTATGAGCTCTGTCTCAGATTACATTTGACCTTACTTCTGCTGTAAGAGGGACAGTGGGATTTGGAATTTGGGGAGACAAGAACTGCAACTAGATCTGCTGTAAAATCCTGAAATGGCTTCTCTTCCATAACATGGACTCAAAATCTTCAGAGAGTACATAGGCCTAACAGAGTGACTCTGAATAAAATCTTACTAAACATTAGCATCAAGATAAGAGGGAACAAAATGAAAAATTAGTTATGATATATAACCTGGCCTTGGTGTGAGCACTGCAGTTGAAAGAGATGGTGTCAGCACTTTATCTGATGATGATGATGGTTTAGATGGCAATGATGATACTGCAGCTGCATGTGAAAAGAAACAGAAGACATTGATTTTTTGATCAGCCAAAAATAATTAGTAGGTGAAGAAATGAATGATGATAAAAATACCTTTGGTGTCCGCTGATTGCAAGAATGACTGTTCCTCCTCCTCTTGTTCTTTTTCATACACTTCATAAACTGCCATAGGAGGTAGTTTGGTCTGAAACGGGCATTTGATTTTCTTTGTTTTTCAGATATCATAAAGTGTCTCAAAATGAATTAGCTCTTCACCGCTTAGAGGTTCTCTAATGTTTTTCCTTCCCAGTTACTCTGACTTCCATGTTAAGGATCAGGACTATAACCAGGTTGGTTTACCAGGAGGGTTGGCAATCCTAAATCTGGGATTTTTTTCTGAGTTGACTTTTACAGCATTTTATTCTATAAACTGAAAAATGTAGGCTACAGTTGAGTTTAAAACTATTTTTAGAGTTAAGTATTACAGTATAATTGCACTTTAACAATGTTATGTTTCACATTGTGGCACAAATATAACTGCATTAAATGCAGTAGTAATAATCCTTGTAACAACATCAGGAATGAATTATAATCATTAGATAACTGCCTGCATACAACATCAGAACTCTTATTCAGAACTACCAGATCCAGTATACTAAGTTAAAGGAGATATTTTAGTACCTGACCTGTAGAAAAGTAGGGAAAGAGTTACATATTGCATCAGGCAACAGAAGAAAATACAGGTAAAGCTCATTAAAGCTTGCTGAATTTTCATACCGGAACTAATGGTTGAGGAAGATTGCCAAGATTTAGAGGAATTTCTACTGTAGATACTCCAGATCTCTCTGTTGAAAGTGATTGTCTATTAACATTGTTGTTCTGAAGTAAGTAATGTGAAAATCTTGAAGACAGTGAATGGCTAGGTGGTCCACTTAGGCTTACACCATTTCCATTATGATTGTATATTAGGGCACCATGTTCATCTTCACAAAATTGGTTAACTAATTTAGACTCCAGAGCTGTTAAAAAAAAAGTTAAAAAAATTATACTTGGAAGTTCAATGGATTTTTCCTGAATCTGGATTATTTATACACATAATACACATGAAATCCTATGCACATTTAGATTATTTTTACACATCTAAGATGTGCATAAATAATTCCAGCAATTTCAGGCTCTCTGGACTATGGTTTTTATTTATCACAAACTTGCCAGCCCATAAGACCTCTGTATGGTACAAAATATGTGGTACTCATCTGAGGGTGTTCATCTGAGTTTCCATATCTCTCCAAAGCATATCAGTCACTAGCTGGTAGTAGGAAAATAATTGTTTACCTTACTCATGTGAATAACCCAAAGAAAGTGATTTATTTCCCAATGGAAGTAAGTAAATAGACTTTATCTCAGTGGGTTAGATTCTAGCTTTCTAGTTCGGTGGTTTTACAGTGCACGAGCACTTATTCAGCTAGAAAGCTAGATTAAATGACTGTGTGCAAATTCCTAGCTTGTAGTGACATCCCCCATTGGTGTGGTGCATCATTGGCCTACACCACGACTCCTTAAAAGAAGGGAATCTGCACATACAGGGTCCTGTTACTTTGCACCTCTCAACTAATCCTCATCAGCATCAAAACCCAATTTCCAGAGAGGTGATGCATCTTTTTCTCTGTTCTGAGGAGCGCTGGATACAATGCAGAATTCAGCTAAGATCTCTTCCCATCGTATGAAAAGCAAGCCATTCTTAGATGGGATGAGTTCAGCTAGCTGTTTGGAGCTCAGAAATATTTACAGAATAAAGCTGTGATGAACGTACCTGGAAGGGTATTAAAGTCATCGATGAGATACATATGTTCTCTGTCTGGATCTGAAGCAATCAGATTTAGTTCACGCACGAATTCAACCTGTGTTGGATCTGAAGTATTTACTATTCCTATTGCATACATTTCAACGTTTGCTGCATGAGCCTCTCGAACCACAATATCTAGTTTTACAGCTTCTCTCTTGTCTGCTTGGCCATCTGTTAGCACAATGGCTACTTTTCGCACACCTGTTCGAGCACCAAAAAATCCTTCCTGGGTTGCTTTACGGATAGCAGTTCCTGTGTAAGTGCCTTCTCCCATGTATTGCATTTTTCTAATTGCTTGTTTCACATCCTGTTGAGTTGTATACTTGTTCAGACCAAATTCTAGCCGAACTTCTAAACTGTATAGTACAAGGCCAATTCTGGTAGCGTTTCTGCCTACAGTTACTCTGTCTACTAAAGCAGTAACAAAGTCTTTGATAATCTCAAAATTTTCTGGTCCCACACTCTCAGAGCTGTCAATGACAAATACAAGTTCCATAGGAATTTCCTTACATTTAATTCCACAACCTACAAAGGAAAAATAAAAACCAGATTGTGATGACTTACTTGGTATCCTTTTGGAAAGGAGAAGAATGTAAATGTAAATGGAGGAAAATAGAATCTGAAATTAAAGGTTTCCTGAATACTTACCACATATCGCTTTAATTAATTTAATTATATCTTCTCTCTAGATAAGAAAAAAAATAAATATAAAAATATTTCACAATTTGTCTCTTTCAAATGATGTATAACATTGATGCTACCAAGATTTCATTTATAATTAATATCTGCAACCTGCAGGGACTTGAAAAGAACCTTAGTGTTTAACTTTCAATCCTGACCCTGCAAGCCTGAAATCACTTCTACCTTTTACAGTGAACTATTTGATATGGTGTATAAGAGTCAGTAACTTGGCAAAAAGGTAACACCTCTTCCTAAAACAATTAACTACTGTTATTGTAAAGAATGTTTTGCGCTGATTTGGTTTTCATTAAACTTAAAGTCAAAACCCATTCGTATTTCAGCATTTAAATAACATGGATTTCCCTTTGCACTTAGGCAAATGCATAGGGAATGGCAAAACAGACCCAACTTCAAGAAGTGTATTGCTAGTACTGAGKGTAGAGTAGAAGTGTAGTGCTAGTAATGAGCTGGCATATGAAGGGAAGAGCCAAGACAGAATGGAATTTGGATTTGTGAATCGTAATGTATCTGCCCCATGTATTACCCAGCTTTTGGCAGCAAAAAAGAGTTGCTACCTTCACAGCTCTCTGCTCAGAGAAGGGATGCTCTGGTGACACGCAGGTACCAAAGTGCTCCTTGTTACTAGACCAAGCATTTGTTACAGAAGTGCATGACAGGACTCATTTGGCACCGAGTTAGTCTTTCACATACAACCTTTTGCCACTGCTGCTCAGCTTCCACCATAAACCTCAACGGTATTTATGTAGTCACAGACATGCTTTACTGAATTAGGATCTAGTGCAGTTCAGGCTTAGCAGAAGTGTAATTAGGTCCATAGACCTAAGACCATGACAGGTTTGCAGATTGTCACTCTTTAAACTCTTAAATACATTTTAAAAATCTTTCCTGTGATAGCTACACACCGAGGTCCTTCAACCACAAAAGAATGTGTAGAAGAAAAATACATAAAATCATCAGGAATTTCAAATTCCATTTCAGCATAAAGTAAATGGGGAAAAGGTCAGAAGCCTTTGAGTGGTTTCTTTCTATACTACTACTTCTTTCTGTACTACTACTGAGACCACTTCTAATCAGAAAACTCCTTCCATAATAATTTACATATGATCCATTTCAACTGATGATATCTTGCATTGTGTTTATATGTTGCTTTAATAGGATTTATAACAGGATTTGCTTACTGTTAGGCCTTGCTCTCCCTTTGGTCCAGTTTTGCCCTGCAACAGTGATCATTAATTTAGCTATTGCAATTAGTCAGTAACATTGTAATTTAGAATGTGACTTCATCAATACCATTATTAGAATAATATTTAGCAAATAACTTTTGCTATAAAATCTAGTGTTCTTGTGCATACAGTATCTACAGCCTCCTAAGATGATGAGGTTTCTATGGGAATTGGATGACTTCAGGTCTCCCACTGATCATGGTGTTCAGTCTGAGTTAGAAAGGGAGAATTTGTGCAAAACTTTCCCATCTACTATGCTATGTTCATTTCCTTTCGAGACCATATACCTACCTGAGACTGTAGAAGCATCAGAATTCCACTTCATCAAATGTGGATGTAATAGAGCCAGTGTCAGGGCAAGGACTGCAATGGTGTTTATGTATCCCTACTTAATTATATGCAAATGTCAGAGCAGAAGGGCACCACAGTTTCCTGTCCAGCTTTTTCAAACCTGCCCATCAGCAGAAGTTCCCATTTTGCCTCTGTTCATCAGTTCATCAGCTTTGAGAAGTCTGATCTACAGTTATTTGGTAACTATAGTTAGAATTTGCATAGTTTAAAATTGCATAGTTTTGTCTTCTTAAAAAATGGTGATTGATTTTCACTAAGAATTTGGGGTACTCAGCATGGAAATGTCTTCTTTATACTTTTAAAGCTTTTCATAGTTTCAGTTTCTTAAGCATTTCCTAAGCATAGTACTTAAATAGCAAGAAAACCACACTTTATTGTGAAGTAGTTTAAAAAAATGGACATGATAAACCCAAGTTACTCACAGGTTCTCCAGATAAACCAGGGTCACCCAAGTTGCCTTTTTCTCCTTTTTTCCCCTTTTCACCTGTAGCTCCTCGATGTCCCTTTAAAACCATGTTGGTGAATCAGACAAAGTGCAAGTCAGAGTTACCTTTTATATTTCTCTCTAGCTGCCTTTGTTAAATTCACCTTCAGCTTCTGACAAAACTTAGAAATCTTTGTTTAGAGACTGTTTAAATCAATTGATGTTGGAGAAGAGAAGGCTGAGAGGAGATCTTATCAATGTGTACAAGTATCTGAAGGGAGGGTGTCGAGAGGATGGGGCCAGACTCTTTTCAGTGGTGCTGAGCGACAGGACGCGAGGCAATGGGCACAAACTGAAACACAGACACTTCCATCTTAACATGAGGAAACTTTGTGAATTTCATGAATAACTGGTACTACTGATTAAGCATTTTTACAGAAAAAGTAGCTGAAGCAGTTTGAACAATGAACCATCTCAAGCAAGTTCGTGCAGACAGGGGTTTCATGAGATACTGCATGATGGAAATGAGCATCTGTTTCTGAGAAAAATAAGATAACAACAGGGAAATTGAGAAGAAAGGCAAGGAAATAGTCAGAATGAATAATGGGAATATCACTCTGAGAAACTTTTTGGCCAGAAAAGGTGTTTGGAATAGCAAAGAAAGGAATTAGCTTCTTATGGTTTGAGTTCTACTAAGCTAAGGAAATAGGACCTTGTACATTTTTTGTGAGTTGATATGATTGTGTCCAAAAACTGATTTCAACAGTCATTTCTCTTTTCTTTTAACACTGATGTATTCCCCAAATTTTGCAAACTGTGTGGGTAAAAGAAAGGCAACAATATTAGATCTAATATCTATATTTCTTTTTATTGCAGTAGATGATAAACCTCATATGATATTAAAGTATGCAACACTGAAAATGATGCTACTCTAAAATATTAAATTGATCATGCAAATGGTTTGGGTTTTCCTAAATCCCACGAACCCTAGTAGATCTAACCATTTCCTATTAACAGAATTCCCATGCCCTTCAAATGAGCATCTTCAGTATGTTGATTGGGGCCCCAGACATTATCTGATTTAGGTATCATACCTTCTGTCCCAAAAGTCCTTCTCCAGGAGGCCCTCGGGGTCCTGGCATTCCTTGAATTCCTTGTTCCCCCTAATGATAATCCAGGTAGTGCTATTAACCCTTGGTAGACATTCATTATGCATTAATTTTAAATGTTCAAAGAGAAAGTGTTTCAAACTGCATTTTAGCAAGTGCATTGAGACACTTGAGACAATGCAACAGCTAACTTTTACTGTCTTTCTCAAATACTTCAATAGCATGTCTGCTATAAAGATACGTAACATTTAAAAAACCACATGGTCATTGTCTTTTCCAGTTCTTGTACTCTCTCTCTCCCATCCCTTTTTATTCTTTCCTGTTCCTCCATTCTTATTGCTGTCTTTTTAGTCTGTCTCTCCTGATAACATGCTTATGTAAAAGCACAAGTTACAGGTGAAAAGGAACATTACACACAGATTCAGGATGGGGAATCTTTCTCAAACAGAGTTGGTAATTCACATAACTAGTTCAGACTGTCTCCATGGGCATGACAGGTTGGGCAGAGGGAAAGATGTGTTTCATTTTGGTTCATTTTGTAAGTTTATCTCCCTCACAAAAGATGTTCCTGCTCCCTCCTCCCTCAGTACACACATCCCCTTGGGCTTGTTTATGGCAGTAGAGACAGAACATAATTTGTAGATGTTCATGTTATCCTTTTCATTTTTTAACTACAGGCTCTCTGTCATACAAGAAAATCAAATAATAACGTGAAATCTTTCTTAATTCCTTAATACTGTGATAGTCAGATTGACCACTGAGCGCAGGTTAAGTGTTGAAGACACTGAGTCTTTTTACCTTAGTTCCCTGAATACCTTCACCAGGAGGTCCCAAAGATCCAGGTGGTCCTGGGCGTCCCATAGTTCCCTGGGGAGAAACCCTGTATATGTTAAATACAATATTCATAATAAAAATACATAACAAATTGTTTTACCACCATGCAATTTTCTGTCACACCTCTACCACATGGATATCCTTCTAGAAGTAGTGACAATAAGATTGATCTATCTGAAAAAGAGATTTTTTTAAGCCTTTATCAGATTATTTAAATCCAGTTTATACTTCAAAGGAGTCACTGAGGGCTTAATTGTCATTGAATATGAATCATCTTGCTGACAGAGATGAGCACTGCACTGAAAGATGGATTGTATTGGTGGGACATTGTGGATTGAATTATGATTTAAGAGTGGATTATTATTTCCTAAATGATGTGGCATCTTTCATCACCACTAAGGTTCACAGTAAGACCTATGCACTAATATGGCATTGCAAATTAACAGCACATGTTGCTTAGTTTTTAAGAGAACACTAGAGAAAATGTTCCAGTTTCATGCTGTTCATAGGAAAATAACCCAAACTCACACAGTTCATTATTAATTTTATACCTATATTGCCATTCAAGTATCCCTGCATAAAATTTTTGATTTCCTCATTTGTAAGGATTGTATGTGCCTGCTCAATCCTGAGCCAAGCACAGCCTAGGACATTGCTTAGCCATTGACCTAGCTTTCATGTCAACGTGAACTGAATTTCTGGGACCAACAAGCCATGCTATGCAGGTAATACACTATTATGTTGCAAAATGCTTGCATTTGACCTTGTTTAGTACTTTTACCTTTACATTCTAAAACAGTTCTTTTGTTTTAATAGGCTTCTAAAGCTGAGCTGTGGGAGGGTAAGAGCCTCTATTTTTGGAGCTTTCTATAGTTATAATTATTTTCAGGCATTGCCATAATGTATGTTATGATTATATAAATATTCAAAAGTCACTGTATTCCTTAGCTATCTTATTTGTGGTATTAGCTGTTTCTAGTGAAGGGAAAAGATGGAAAACATGCAGATGTGTATGTATAACCACATATTTATATATAATACATAGCTTTGCTTTTTTAGAAAATAGACAAAGGGAGACATAATTGTTTAAATGGCTTACTTTTGGTCCTGGTAGGCCTTCACCTGGGGGACCTGGGAGACCAATTGGTCCTCTACTACCTGGATCACCCTGAAAGTTAAAAATAAGTAGTGAATACCAAAATTTAATTTGTCTCTAGAATTCCTAGCATCTCTTGTACTCAGATGGGACAAAGAGACAGGAGAGTCATTGAAGAGCACAGCACAAGTCCAAACGATGCTAAACCTTGATTACTGCAGGTCGGACAAGACAGATATTGGGGAGAAACAGTGGCTAGAGGTCTGAACATACCCAAGACATGATTTCTGAGCTTGTACAATCAATTATGCAATAATTACATAAGAATTACAATTCATTTATTGCGAAATGATCTCCAGTTCCCCAAAGCCAACAAAAGTCTTTTGCTTGCTGCCCATCAGAGTTGAATCAGTCTGTATGTTCACACTGTCACTGTTCAATACCATATGTTTTCTATCAGTGCCTTAGGACAGCCAGGAGTTTGATGAGAATGGAGAAAAGATGTATGTCCTTTTAAGAGATGTTAAACATGCTTAAATAGCTTTAGTCAATCCATCAACTGCCTGTATAAATCTAGTAATCTAGTAATCAGCGTCAAGGTCAGTTCTGAAGTTAAGCTTGAAGAACTTCTATGGGATCTACCTTTTATAAACTGATGAGTAAATCAAAGCTAGTTAAAAAAGGTATTTTTACTATGACCCATGAGTAGGAATTGCATCTGCATGTAGTAGAGTATACACATGCATTTACTCTTCTAAAATTTAAGGTCTGTACCTTAGGTCCTGGTAGTCCAACTCCATCAGGGCCTTGTTCACCTGGAATCCCAGGAAGGCCTGGCAAGCCCTGAAATTAAATGCACAGATAGGCTATTAATTTAATTTAAGGCTATGTTGACTACATGCATTTGTAAACATTAATATGGCTAGTATCTTGAATACATTGTCTGTTAGCGGGATCACAGTGTGCTGTAATTGGTTAAMTTTTACTCTCTGGTTAGCCAGAACTGGGATCCTTGGCACTTGCGTGTTTTGCATGTCATTCAAGAGACCTGCCTGTGTGTTTCAAACCAGAGGAGTCTGGTGTAGAGAAACAGGTGCAAAAGCAGCCTGGGCATCAGATTGAAAAATATATCAGGAAGCATTATAAATACTTCAAATTCTAGTTTCTATATTGACATTCGTTAATTTTTATTCCTCAGTGTGGTAACTGCATGCACAACTATAGTTGTCTTTAGCACAGATAAATGCTAGTACTTCACCAAACTCGCCTGACTCAGCAATGTTCCTGGRACTCTGTCACCTCCCAAGCATGTAACTGCCAGGGCTGGTGGAGCACAGTTTTGAGCAGACTGGACATGTGAGGTCAGGCTGGGTGCGCTGCATAGAAGTGCAAGATGGGAGAGAAATAGAAAGCCTTTTCTCTTTGTATCCTTTTTGTCAGGACTGGCCATATCTTCTAGTACAAGGTTGTGTAAAGAGTTGTAAAGTAGGTAGATGAATTCTTTGTACCACCCTCAACAGCCAGATGAGCAGAACGAAGGACTGTTTGCTCTTCTGGCTCTTTAAATAGTAGTTGCTTTTTCAGTGGTTCTGGGAGATAGTGTTGCCATGAGTTCACACCCATGTATATGGACACAGCTGTTTAACTTAGTTATATCCTCCTGTGTGGGGTTAAAATTCTGTATGGCTGGGCAGATGACAGTATCTTACATTAAGATATTGAGGGGGGACTGACAGACATCAATGATCCTATAAAAAAAAATTCCCCACTTGGAATATGTTACATTGTGTAATCAAGAGGAGTGGGGGATCTGGAAGGTCTCATAGGGAAATTTCTCTTCCTTTCCGTGGTATAACACACTTCCACAGCTGAGAAATGGATGCTAATTACCTCAGTGTCACAGGTATTTTTTTCCAATTGACATATAAAAATTGCCTATAAACTTACAGTCGGACCTGGATAACCGTCCCCTTTTGGCCCAAAGGGTCCAGGGGGTCCTGGAAGGCCACGGTCACCCTGATGAAGGCAGAAAAAAAAGCTGAGGTGAATTCCAGCACAATTGCTGGCAAGAAGTTTTACATGAAAGTGAAATTTCTTTGGGAAACATGTTACTGTGAGTTGATTTTATCTATGTCCTCATATATTTTACTGTGTGAATGACTATTGTAGATTATTAATCCTGGACTAAAACTGGGATATTGAATAGCTGAGGATTTACAGGACCTTTCACTTCTAAGACACTAATCTGAATCTTTTTCAGGAGCTCTGTCTGTTGGCATTTGTGGCCTATATATAAGAGAGAATGACTTCAATCCCATTCCCCATATTTTTATCACAATTATTATCATTCCAGCTTTTGAGAGATGAACCCATCTTGATAGACAGCCAAAAGACTAGCATAGAAATTGAATCACTCAGTAGCTGTTTTAGGTAATGCTCGTAACTGAAGATAAATAAACTGCAGCAGAGCATTGGAAAAACACTGTATTGCTTCTGCACATGCTGATTGTGCTACGTAGTGAGACAGAGGACCTAGGGCTGGGGTCACCAGTGGTTTGTGTGGCCAATTAAAAAGTTTTGTTACAAGGTTCCTCTGGTTTTGTTGTTCCAGAATTGTATTTTCCTATATTGCTCTGTGTGTTGTGAAACCTTATTGAAGCTATTTGGCATAATAGAAGTCTGTGACTGGAGATACACAATTAAATTCCTTTTACCCAGTCAGACAGCTGAAATACCAGGAGTATACCAGGCACAGATTTACCAGGGAAACTAAGAGGACTTTAACCTTCCCAGCAGTATTGGATGGTGCAGTGAGTTGTTCTGGGTTACAATTGGATGGATGATCAAGACTATGTTTTGTCCCTGCACCTATCCAAAATATGGGCCTGCATTACAGTGCCAAGCATAGGTCCATACAAAAGTCATGAAAAAAAAGCAAGACTGGTAAAGGAATTTTACCTATACAGCTTAGTCAAGATGCGTGCCTGAGGGTGAAGCAACAGCAAAACCACTAATGCTGACAAAGATAGGAAAAAGAACGTTGTCACAGAAGCATACTGAGTGTGGCTCATACGAAAGAACTTTTGGGGCTTGAGGCTGAATAAAAGAGATTTGCAACCTTGAGCAAAGGACCTGTCTCCTCTTGATTGATTTCTGTGGGATGCTCAAAATCAGGACCATGTGCAATTCTCTGTGAATTAACTGTCCTGTGCCAGAAAAGTACCTGATTCCATCATCAGCTTCTCTTCCTGATGAAAATAAGTTTAAGAACCTTAGCAACCAGCTAACTAATCAAAGAGGGATTAAAATTGTTCTAAGATGCTTCTGTTACTGTGTTAGATTCACACAAAGGACAAGGGACACTGACTAAGAGCACTGTCAAATTCACTAAGTAAACAAAACCTGAGAAAACAATTTTTTTTCCAATTTATTTTGAGAAACACAGCTTCATATGTCATAGGTTTCTTGGTACCTAGCCAAAATCAACCCTGGAATGAAGAGCAGCTTGCAAAAGTTGAATCTAGGTAATACTGAGGCAATCCTGGAGTAGTACTAAAAGGAAGTCCTTATGATTAGCTACTCTTTCATCTTCTACTACTACTACTTAAGGGATCTGTTCTCATACTGCCAGTTTGCCCATGTCCTGAGATCTTGGAGTCTATGTATTACTTTGTGCCATACTTAGGAATGAAACAATAAAAAGTAGCCTGGCTGAAAGAAAATGTTGTTTACCGTCTGCTTGACAGGTAGGCTGTTGTAAGCACATAAATCAGGTGCTTTGTCTGTACTTACTCCTCATCACTTAAAAACAATCAATTTCTTCCTGGTTCTTGGCCCCATAAAAGTTTTGTAGCTCATGGGGTCTGAAAGATTGACTGCCCATGGTCTCATGGTAGCTCATGGTCTCACACTTTGCCATCCTAAGTGATTTGCTGTTGTTTCATTGAAATCCTGCCTTATTTTATACTTCTAGCTGAAATTAGTTTACCAATTTAAGAGTTACCTTTGCCCCAGGAAGCCCAAACCCTGGTTCTCCAATTGGCCCAGCAAGACCAGGTAATCCAATATCACCCTGCAGTGAAGAAAATGTAAATCTTATTTATGTATTTTGTTAAAAACCAAGCAGAGTCATTTTTAGAGTTTGTTATGTATATTTATATATATTAAATGTAACAGCTAAAATACTTCCTTTTTTTTGAAGACGTTTAAGATAAACACCAAGAGCAGAAGACGGGAAAGTATTTTGATGTCCAAAGATATCCAAGAAATTTACATCTCAGGTAGACCAAACCTGAAGCCAGCAATTAGTTAATACCAGAGCATTATAGTAACTAGCCTGGATACAATCCGTAACTCTGTTCATAGGAAAAAAGCTTTAGGTAACCTCATATGGCTGAAATGATTTACACTTTCTACTGATAGTATGGCCTACTTCATAGGTTTCACGCTGTGTTTATAAACACTAGGAGTTGGAGTGTGGATGTTACCTTTGGTCCAGGCACAGCTCTTCCGGGAGGGCCTGGCATTCCAAGACGTCCTGGCACACCAGGCTCTCCCTACAGTGAAGGAACAAGAGCAAAAACAATGGATTTTTTCTTCCAGTGGGCAAAAACATTTTTTAGAGAAAAGATTTATGCTACAATTTATAATATTTAATTAAAAGTCTATTAGAATTTTTAATATTCTGATAATACTTTATCTTGAATAAAATCTTAACTATTGCAACTGAACTGTTAACCACCATAATTCTGATTTATCAATGCAAATGGGGTTCTCAGTCACTCAAAGAATACATGTTATTAGAAATCCTTTTCTTAGTGTATTCTAGACTTGGTCCATCATAGCCAGTGCTCAAGGCTTTCTGCCCAGCTTTCTAGGTATACTGAAAACATGTATTCTTCTGTTAGAATAGATTATGAAAAGATACTCTTTTCAGTGTAGTTTTTTACCTTTTTTATTTTTCCCCACTCTTTCATGTATAAATAGCAAAGACTGCGTAAGAAATCAGAGGAGGGACCTGGAGTAGCTCTTCTCTCACTTTCAGTAACTATTTGAATAGAAACTTCAAGTCCATAAAAGAATATCAGCCATGAGTTAGTGTACAGGAAAATAAAGTCTTGTCACGTATGTACATGCCAGACACCATGCTGTCTTACCAAATATTTCAGCATAAAAGTACAAATATTAGTGTCCCTTAATTTTTTTTCAAGCTGAAGGGGAAGCAATATAGTGAATTTTGAAGTTTTAAAAAATGTTTCTAGATGTTTATGTGGGTCTATGGTGGATCTTGCTAAGAGAAGCCTTAGCTGAACATATATTTTTGTAATTATTTTTCAAGAAGCAAGTTCATACCAGGCTAGTTGTTTTTGAGATCTACAACAAAATACAACTTTGACTTCAAGGGGCTATTTTACACACATAATGTGTTAATAAACATACTTTAGCTCCTGCAGGCCCAGGCACTCCTGTTGGTCCTGTTAATCCACGTATTCCTCTCTGACCTGGATCTCCCTACCAAAATGGAGAAGACATGTCACACACTTACCAAAATGTTTAGAAAGCATTACCTGAAATTATTGGTAAATTTCAGTGAAAAACAGTGAAATTCTATCGTGTAACTGGTGCAGATGAGCTGTTCCCATTGCCTTCTTTGGGTAAATCAATTCTGGTCAGTACTTGTCAAGTTTTGAATTTGCACACTTAAAAATAGATAAATCAGCTCAAATTCAATTAAGTGACTATTAATTAATGACTATTATGAAAAAAATAATACCCCAAAGGAGTTGATTGCTTCTTTGCAGCTGAAGAATCAAGTTAAGTAGTTACATGAAGAAAGATATTATTTAAGAGAAATAATCCAAAAACCCCATACTTCACTCAAAGGTAATCTTTTGTATTCAAAGACAAATAYATTAGAAACTTCCCTTCTCTTAGGGTCAATCAAGTGATGACAATACCCTCTCTGATTGATCAGCTTAGATTTCCAGGCAAAAAGACTAAGAATAGATGGTGTAAAGTTTGTAAAGAGATAACTGCTAATTAAGCACATAACTGGGCTGTAATCATTACAACAAAAATGAAATAGATGTGAGTCCAGAATCACTCTGCAAAAGTTCCAATACAGTAATTATTTTATTTCCTGCAACACGTCATCTGCATGTATTCTCTACAAGGTAATGTGAAAACAGATGGATGCCTTGATTTTCTTTCCTTCACTGTTTTTTCAGCTGTTCCAGCTTCTCRCAATTGTGGTATTTAATCTGTTTATTTCTCTTCCATTGTGATGTTTAATCTTTTTATAATGGCTTGGACAATGACACCAGTAACTTCCAGTGTCTTTTTTTCACAAGATAAAGAGGCTGACATGAGGAAACAGAATTACTTCACCTTCTGTGAGGCCAGTACAAGAGCCAGAACCCCAATTATTGACCCAGTTATTCCTACTTGGAGAAGCAGTAGTCTCAGCAAAAATCAGTAACTCTTTGTGGATCTCTGGGACAAGACACTGTCACAGGTACTGGGAATTCTGAGCCACTGAACTGTTGTGCTGTCCATTCCTAGAATTTCTATGAAAAAGATGTCCTGGATGGTCTTTTATTAGCTTCACTATTAAAAAAGTTATTGTTGTCGTTTTAGGCTGAGACTGAAACAAACTGCAATTAATCACTTTTAGAAGTACTCATTAACCTGTTTCTCGAAGTCTATTTTTTTCATTATTTATATTCCACCAAAAAAGGGAAGATCTTGACAAACCTATTCCTGGAGCATTACAATTTTGAATTTCACCTTTAGTAAGAAATTCTCACCTTCTCCCCCTGTATTCCAGCCCCTGGAGCACCTTCAGGACCTCTGAGACCAGGTAGTCCTGGTTCACCCTGTAATGCAAAAGTTAAAGCAGCACTTCAGAGAGCTGTACGGACATCATGCAAGATAAACTCTGCATTCACTTGAATAAGCTAATTAAAATCACAAACCTTTTTAAGTTAATGGCAAAACTCCCATTGACTTTAGATGGCCCAGAATTTTCTTTCAGTATTCAGAAGCAACCACTGTAAACTCGGGGTGGAAAGCATGAAGTAGCATGTTTCCTAAGTGCTGGCTGAACACTTTGAGTACATAATCTTTAAATATATGGGGTTTCTGGTTCTAGAAGATTACCAAGATCAGAAGGCTACAAAAAGTTGCCTGTAGCCATTTTAGTGATCTTCTTTCTGAGTTACAGGGAATTTGGAGGATTTTAAAAAAAACAATAACAACTGTGAACAGGATAATAGACAACCACCCTCCTAAAAAAAACACTCCTGAAAAGAGAAGTTTTTTAACCAAAAACTATGCTACTTTTCCCCTTGTCCATGAAAACCCTCTCTTCTTGGTTTAGATGTCAGCACAGGGCGAACAGTAGGAATGCTTGGCGAGAAGGAAGCAGGCTGAGACAGAAATGAACAAACCTTTTGTCCAGGGGCTCCGTCTTCTCCAGGAAGACCAGGCAGACCTGCCAGTCCTGAAGGGCCTGGCTCACCCTGACATCAATAAAAAGTAAGTCCTTCTGTTAATTGCAGACTTGTTACTGTTCTTTTTGAATCAAGGAAATCTGTTTTTAAAAGGCTACTAAAATGTATATGTATATTTATGGCAAAAATTAATGCATATAAGCCCAAATTTTGCAGTTTTTTTATAAAGACAATAATTCCCATTTATCACAGAAAGGGAAAGAAAGATGGCCTGGAAATAGCCCACTCTCTGATTGTTGGAACTGTGCATTTTATCTATGCAATTAATATTACTAGCTATTAATTCTTCAGCTCATTCTTAAAAAATTGCCATCATTTCATTAATTGGCAGCATTTAAAGAATATACAAGATATAGCTGACCGTGACATGATGATTCACATTTTGCTGGTGAAAATCAGAGTAAATCCACTAATGGTAGTGGTATTGACCTCAGCTTATTTACATAAGGCTCAAGACCCTGATTTGGTTTTAGATGAAATGGGAGCATTTGGGATCCAATAGGTTCACTCAGCATTACCATGGTTTGTGAAATTAAATAAAGAAACTAAATAATTTCTTTCCTCTTTCAATCTTCCCTCCCAAATCCCTAGATAACAAAAAAAGGAGCAAAACTTGGGCAGCCCTGTGCCTTTCCACTATCATGGAAGTGCTTTTTCATCCATTCCCATATTTTATGTTAAGCTGGCTGTTAATGACACAGGAACTGTTTATTATCTCAGTCCCTTTAGCACAAAGATAATCTGGTTACAGCTTCCTGTTTACTCCAAGCAAGCGTGCTTTCTGTTTAGTAGCACGGCTTGCTTACCATACAAAGGTATGAGGGTGTAGCTGTGGCTCTGTTTGCACCCTGTCCTTCTGTGCAAAAAGGGAAGGAGCAGCACAGTCACTATTGTTCAGTGCTTTTTTTCCACCAGCTCTGGTTATAGCTTAGCTTATGCTAGGGACTGCCACTTCTGACAGCTGTTTAATATTCTGGATGATTCTGTGGACAGACTTGTAGATGAGCTGTATGCAACACTGACCTGAGCATGGGCCAGCTGTATTCCATCACGGTAATCTTTCTGGCTTTGTATGAAGCTGGTGTATTTTAAACGATTCTATTTTTAGAGGTTATTGAAAGTCCGTGTTGAAAATTTTAAAGACCAAGAGCCTCAAGTCTATTTCTAAACCTATTCTAAGTGCCTACAGAAAGGCTATTCAAGAAACAAATCTCAAGTCCAAATAAATAAAAAATAATAATAATTCCTCTATTAACAATGTACCTTAGAACCAGGTTCTCCAATACCTCTTTCTCCTGGCACTCCAGTTTCTCCTGGCAGGCCTTGCTCGCCCTTAAGGAGAAAAATTTTTTTAAGAGCTTTATCACCGGAAAGATATAAAAGCATATTGGTTACTTACATTTAAAGAAAGATTATTTAGTGTGATATTGTTTTTAATATGATGTGTTAAACCCCTCATAACAAAGGTTGAGAATCTCCAGGTCCCTCCCTAAGCATATTTTGAGCTATCACCAGAAAGTTGTTGGTGGAAATGACTAATGCTGTAAATCTCCAATTAATATGTCCCCATGAATGTTTCCCACCAAAGTAGCTGGCATTTCAGCAGCRTATCTAACATCCACAGACAGTTCACCCTTGTCTGTCTTTGTACGAGGATCCTTAATCCACTTATACCTCTAGCTCCCTTTACTATTATTTAGTAACTTTCAGGCATTCAGAACTTTATCTGACACCTCTTTTCAGAAAATCACTTTAAATCTCCATTCCAAACACTTGAAGGGTGACCTCTTTCATTAACAGTTCTGGCTTGTGCAAACCAGTCAAGGATAAATTATTCTGACAGTTTTCCTTCAGCAAAGGTAATCTTAGTTAATACCTTGGACTGTTGTTAACTATGAGATATACTAAATACACAGAAGAAAGGCAGCCAATCTGTAAGATACGTATATATTTTTCTGAAATAGAAACAGTGCAGTGATGATAAAAGATGTTCTTGAAATTTTGGTACTCTGCTTTGTGAAGTACGAATACTTTTTGCTGGTGAAATGGAATTGATTCACTGGGCCTGCACCTGATGTGATGAAGCTGCGAGTCTAAAGCAGACAACCCTCGCTATGGCAACGTATCGAAGTACTCAGTTCACTGTCTGATATCTGTTACCCCTGAAGGTTCTGTGGTGAGTCAAGCCAAAACCTAAATAGATGGCATAGGTTTATCAAGGCTTTTCAGTGGAGTAGGATCTTAATAATAGGAATTTAATAACACTAATAAAGGAAGTAATTTCCTGCAGCTAAGTCAATATTTAGATTTGTCTTCAGCACTTTAACAAGCATAATCATGAGACAGATCATTTCTTAACCAGGAAACATAACAGTAAAAACAGTATGGTAGCTTTTACTTCAGAAAATTCCCTAACCTTTGGTCCAGGTAGTCCCTGTCCCGGTAGCCCCCTAGAACCGGGTGGTCCTTTTGGGCCCTCCACTCCCTGAAATGATTATTTAAGTAATGATTAAAAATAAAATACTCTCCATTATTACACATTTAACTGTGGAGAACAGGGGGAAATGAAAACTCTACCTTCTCTCCTTGAATTCCAATGCCAGGTAGTCCAATTGGCCCAGGTAAACCAGGAGGGCCGAATTCACCCTGGTAAACAAAATACAATTGCTTAGTTGTATAAAGATACAGAAACAATCTGGGACAGCTCCTATATTAGTATATGTTGACTTAACCTCTCCTGAAGTCAGTGGAGCTGATGTTCTGACCTTATATCTTTCATTTATGCATTTATTCCCTGCTGGTTCAGTTGTTGCAAACAACTGCTAGTCTCTTTTTCCCATCTAAACCTTAACATTCCCACAGAATCAGCTGCTTTTTGTGACATTTTCTATTTTAATATGAAGAGATGTTAGAATAGGTTGAACAATTTATAATCTATAAATCTCTCCACAAAATACCTTATTGTCCAGGGCCTATTGTGGRTGCCTTGCCTCATTACATCTTTTGTAGTCAATATCAGCCCTTGTAGTATGTAGGTTTATTGGCACTCTGTTAATCCTCTGGCATATTAACTACTTACCTTTTCACCTTTTATGCTGATGCCTGGAAGTCCACGAGGGCCTTTTGGCCCATCGAAACCACGATCTCCCTATATGAAAAAATAATATGGTGTTAATTATATAAAAACACAGCTATTCTCTCTGAAGCAACTAGAGAGACTATTTGCTTTGTCATGAAGAAAACCAAAACCAGAAGAACAAGAAAGCAGTGCCTGGATCTATTTTCCAGTATACCAAAGAGGTCGTCTTTTCAAATGAGTTTGCTCTGCAGTTTGATATTGCTAACAAAAGAAAGCTGAACAAGATTCTTTTTATCTTTCTGCCCACTTCAAGTGCCTTAGATCCAGACCTGCTTCCCCTCAGATCAATGGCAAAACCACAACTAATTTAAATGTGAGCAGGGCTGAATTCTGAGACTCACTGAAAGCTGAGTTCTGCTCAGTAGTCCCATGGGTTAATCTCATTAAAGTATGGCGATCAGGATCTGGCTCTCACTAGGAGCTTTGCCAGAATAAAGCCTGGGCCAAACTATACTGTTGTAAAAGTGTATTTGTAAATGTCATTGTCTTTCTAAATGTTTGTTCAGAAAAACAGTGGTCTTGGGGAAGATGCAGGTTACTGATAAGGAAAAAAATATTGGCCTTTCTTGTACTGCTCTTAGCAAAGCATGTAGAGACAGATAGTTTGCTTGTGTAAATTGTCACAGAGTCACCCAATTCAATAAAGCTATGCCCCAGATGGGGTTTTTATCTCCCTAGTAACTAATTCCCTCATTTTACCTTTGACTGAATACATCATGTGGCTTTCTGTTTAAAATAGCATTTCTTACTCCTGATGCTGCAGAATAGCTGCTTTCCTTTTCCTTTTTACTGACCTCTGAGCTTCTAGCAAAAACCACTGTACTAAAAGAAAGCAACTGTACAATTTGTTTTAAATTAACAAGTCACCTCCTTAAATATGTGAGAGACCTGACATACTTGGCAGCCATATGTAGGATTAGATATACATATAGACTCTGTTGATACATGTTTGGCTTCAGGTCAGATTTGGCAGTAAAAAGCAGTGCATTTTTTGTAGAATCAAGTGTTCCAATACTGCTGGCAGAATTCCACTTCGATTAATTTATTTTACCTATCTCAGCTGCTCAATACTTTGAGTTAGATTATATATTCTTCCATATATGATCCCACTGTACAGTGTTGCTGTGCATTACTTACTAGCTGTCATGTTTCTTCCCACATGTATTGGGATTTCAGTGGCAATGGAGTTATTTCTAAATGCATTTTCTTTAAATCTTTTGTTTTGTTTTTATGGATGAGATGTTTTAAGCAAATACAAACCATCAACAATGATGTTAGATAACTTACATAATTCATCCTAAAATATATACCGGATGCTTGAAGTGATCATGTTGCTCGCAGCATTTAAATTTAAACCCAGCTGACTGCAGTATTGTGCAAAGCAAAAATCCTAAGATTTTTAGTAAAGGGATTATTGGTGACTGTATCTGTGAAACAATTTTTTATTGCTTTCCCAACCAAAATTGCCTTGATGTATGCATAAGAATGAATGCACTCATTGCACAGATGTGTGGGAGAGAGAAACTCATTAGTTCCTTTAATTCTATCCCACAGTAAGCCAGTTCTATGTCTGGGGCTGTGTGTTTGGTAACATTTTCAAAACTCTGTTAAAATGGAAGAATTCACCACATACAGCCAGGGTGTAAGTGTTAAGAAGCCTGCTAGGAGGCTTTTGTGCAGTTTAGTGATTTTTACTACTTCAGGATCATTTTTTAAATAGTAAACACCCAGTGGASTTCCCAGTGAGACAGTTAAGAATTAAATTCCCTTTGAAACATTGATAATGAAGAAAAAGCTACATAGAAGGCCATGGAGAAAATCCGTTTCAGGGCAGACACTAGAAATTAGGACTCTTGCTAAATCTCATGTCTAGATTATTGTGTCACTAATGCYATTTATCTGTTTAGCTCATGTACATGCTATGTCACTTTGTTATTGTAACCAAAGGTCAAAGTCACAGCTCAGCCCAGGAGTTGGTTTTCAGCAGGCAGCAAAAGGAGCTAGTGGGTCCATCCATCTAGGTGTGAGTGCTACTATCATTACTTTCCACTGTACCTGGAAATTAGTAACGTAACAGTAACTTCCTTTTCCCACAAACTGAATTCAGCCTTTTGCTAAACTGCATAAACCAGTGGCCAAGATATTTATGAAGCTTAGAAGCCTGTCTTGAATGAGATCAAAGATACCTGTGTAAAAGCATTTAGAAAACAACAATGAAAAAGACACATTTTTCACCAGAGGAATCACTTTTGTAATTGTTTGTGTAAAGTCAGATGCTAGAGGCTGTTTTAAAATTAAAGCTGGAATTCTTTCCAGGCTTATGTTCTGCAAATCAAGTGTCAGAGGAGTTAAATATTGGCTTTACAGGCACCAAAGACTAGCTCTGCCTAGAGGTCATGTTTGGACCAACTGATTTCCATGAAATTATACTGGATTAATTGATGCTAAATTTTAGTATTAATTTATAAGGTAGTTTCTCAGATTCACTTRTCTGTTATGGACTTGTTTTGATATGCACTCATTTAATGGTGACACTCTGGTCTTAGATCCCTTCTACTGCTGTACCTTTGCTCCTGGAAGCCCTTCTCCTGGTGAACCTCTTTCTCCTTGAACACCTTGTGGTCCTTGAGGTCCCTGTTAACATAAGTTTAAAATGGCCTAGAATATATATTAATCATTCAAATCAACAGCAACATATTCTGTGTCATTGTTGGTTTAAAGCATGTCTCTGAGGTGTGTAGTTATAACCTGTTAAAAATAACACAGTAATACGATATTCATAGTGAATCAATGAAGAACATTCTGGCCTGCAGCTATAACAAGGCATACAAAATTGCTTTTCTGGTTACTTATGAATCACAGATTATAYAGTTTAAATTCCCTTCCTTTATACTTTTTAAATCTTCACTCCCTAAACTCTGCTTCAGTTTACAAATTGTTACTAATTTTTATTAATATATCAGTATAATCATGAGAGATAAGGAGAAGCAGATTAAAGGCCATGCAGAATAGTACTGAAGAAGATCTAGCTGTAGAGAGATTTGACTGTAATTGAAGAGAGTAATGGCATGCCTTTCTCTTTTCAAAAGCACAACTGATAGGAGCACAAGGGAATTCAGACAACCCAAACTCTGCATTAAAGGCAGGTCCAAAACATGTGCATATTGAGCCTGCTTCACAGTGGTCTCCTGCATCTGTTTGTTTCTCAGCTCTGTTCCTTGAGATTGCACACACATCACAGAATGGCAGTAGATTTCACCCTGTAGAGCCTAAGTATGCTTGCAAATGGTCCTTTACACAGCTTTAGAATTATACTCTATTCTTAGGTAAAGGTAACAGCACTGGAYTCAACCATAAAAAGAAAACTTCTTTGAAACAAATACACTTTTAAAGTAAATTAAAAAAAATTGCTAATAAATTCTTTAAATTCAGAATCTCTTGATATGACAGTACAGCTTTTGTGGCTAAACAAAGATGCACATCGCAGGCACTTCTTTCCCCACGAAGTGGCTCTTTTGTCTATGCTGTTATTCATAAGACTTGGGAAGCACCACTGCCCCATTTGAATGGCTGTCACCACTGGTCTAATTAGTAATGCTCTTTTCTTTGCGAGTCCTTCAATAAGAAGAACTCATTCCTCTCTAGTAGCGTTTTCAAACAGGATTGAGACCAGTCATTTCTGCCACCAAACCATCTTTCTGTTTTTTTATGGAAGAACCTCTTTTGATTATTACAGATCTTTTCTTGGCAGTGGTGAAAAGCTACCTGTGAAGAAACTGGAGAGAATTCCCCTCATGGTTGCACTAGGGCTCTTTTGTCCAATTTAAGAGAATTCAGTCTGCTGTATTATAGGTAACTCACCAAAAGGTGCTGACTGGCACTTTGAAAAAAGGAACCATAATATTGGCATACTGGTCTTCTGAATTATCTCTAATATGTCGAGTAACTGTCAGGAGGAGGAAGGTAATACTGCTCAAATTATATCATCTGGGACCACTTACACAACCTGAATGTCTTCAGGGAGGTTGTTTAACTATGACTGTTCGTAATGTTACAATGGTTGAAATGGAATCTCTCCCTCAAGCGTATGCTGATGCAAATGCTCTAAGGGTACTGAAAAGCAGTCAACTAAGAAGTTAGAAGTTGTGGTTTTGAATATGTCAGGGGACAGATTTATTTATATATTTATTAGATTTTGCATAAGATGCCAATTTTCATAGCAAGTTTGGAGACTAAGATACTTAGAAAATATAAGGATTTGGAAATGTTCCCGATTCGTTGGGGAAAATGAAAGTCAGATTACTTTGTATATATGAGAATGAGAATTAGTGGAAGGAAGAAAATAAATGGTATCATTTAACTCATATATTCCCTTTTAACGGGGAGGTTTTTCTGTCTGCCCACTTTCCCCCTCACAGATTAACAAAAAGACATACCAGAAGTCCTGGCTCACCAACACCGGGTGGGCCAACAGGGCCTGGTCTTCCTGTCAAGCCGGTGTCACCCTTCAAACAAAGATGTGTTTTGAAAATTCCTGATTTAGGTTTTTGTATGTGTGCAGCATGTAACAATGCATCAAACATCCTTTGCTTGGAATATTTAATGTATGAGAATACAGGAATAGTGGAGAAAATCCTAGTATCCTCAGACTCATGCAGCACACAAGACCCAACAGACACTGAACTGGTGCCATTTCACAGCATTAGGGGACAGCATCATTTCTATTTTTGAGATAAGATAATGTTGAATCTAAAGGGTTAATTATTCTCAGTATATTCAAAGTACATGATATTCCAGTTATTGCCCTCTTCCGAGAAATCAGCATTTCCCTCATAGCATTTGTTTTCTTTATGCCAGTAATCCAAGCCAACAAGCATGTTTTTCATGGGACAATTTTTGTTTAAGACAATGTATGTATTTATATTCAGCCATACACTGCTTGGATTGAGTTATGTCAACTGTAAAAACTATGGTAAAAAAGTGCTTTAAAGTATATAGTTTAAAATGTACTTTTTTCAGTTTTGACCAACATCCAAAATACCTTTCCAGTATCATAAAAACAGCATTTTGAGTATTGAAGTTTCTCATGTACCATCAAGTATATTATCTCAGCTGCCTCAGTATTTGTTCTTATCCTAAAATACATATAATATAGAAGATGACAGCTGCTTGTACCTTTGGGCCTGGCAGTCCTATTCCAGTCTCTCCAGGCAAGCCAGGTGGCCCAGGGAGACCTCTTTCACCCTTTCCAAAAAATAAAAAAAGAAACAAATCTGCTTATAAATTGGTGTTTAGCAAAATCAGTTTAACTTGCTTTGTTGAAAAAGAATAGATTTTGAAGTTCATTTTTTGTATATCCTGAATATTTCAGCCCACTGGAATTGTCTTACACAGCACTTCATCTGTTGCTTCTTTCAGTGCTTCAAAATTCCCTTTATTAAGAGCACAGATATTTCCCATACAAAGTAATACCAGATAAAAAAGGAAAAATTTCTTGTTTCWTGTGACATACGACAGGTTTTCACACTCAATTGCTGTAGCCTATTCCTCACTGTTGGTCAGTAGGCTCTCATACACTCTAAATACAGTGCAACAGCACCAAAAGAGATAATGTCTTTCACAAATTAGAGGCAAACCAAGGTATCATCTAAAATTAGTATTGTATTTTGCATTAACAATTAATGCAATAGTTGATTTTAAAATAAGTAGTAGCATTCATTTGCGAAGTTTTCTCAACAACAGTATTCCTTTTGGTAGCTGAAGAACCCATTGGCCTTAGCTGAATTATTCAGTTTCAGGTTTTTTCTGAGAAGCAAAATGTAATTGTGCTCTCTTAATGAAGTTAACAGTTCCCATAATTGTCTATAATACCCAGTATATCCAGTGATGTTTGCATTTCCTATTAAGCTAATACTATAGAGAGAGAAGGCAGCATAGAAACTTGTGTGCACACAGAATCAAGTCATCTCCATTGGTATACCTAGAATTTAGAGTGGTATAAATGAGAAGTAAACCCAGCAAAGCTTAAGGATTTATTAAATGTAAGTCATATGTTTTACTAACCAAAAAAACCCSCTGATGTTTACAAAGGAGACATGATCTTGCAGTAAAGCATTGGGTGATTTCTGCAGCCCACTTTTAGAGGGCCCATTGCAAGACTATGTCCTGAATTGCATTCCTCCTGGTGACTTTTAGATATCTTTGGCTGAGCATGAGTAAACAGTGGAACCACTGATTTTCAGCCCTAGGATTCTTCTAGAGAATGTATGGTTTCAAGAGAAGAGTTTATGTTTGAGATACCAAGCAGAATTTTTGCTTGGCACTTTGGGAAAAAATCATTTTAAATTGAAAACTGAACAAATATGATACTACAATGCTGCTAAATAATATTCTATGATGGTGCCATATTTTAAGTGTTTATGAAAGAAGAATGGAGTAAGATTTGGACCTGAATCCAAATACCACGAGCAAATGAGTAACTTTCTTAGGAGTCTCTTAGGATACAAAGAGTCTATGATTTGCTAGCAATGTAACATTCAGCTACATCCCCTAGGAGAAGAGTATGGAGTATTAAAAAAAGCATTATTGTTGGGAAGCTATATTCATGCCTTTTAACATTAAAAAGGAAGAGAAATAATGCAGTTCTTGCCTTCGATCCTTGCAGGCCTTCAGGCCCCATTTCTCCAATTTGTCCTTGTGGACCCTATTAAAACAGAAGTGGTTTTAATGAGACTTTTTCAAGTTTCAGAACAATGGCAGTTTGAAAAGTGATCTCTAATTTGCTGTAGTCTACGTGAAAATTTGAATTACAAACAATTCTAAACATTATTCAAGCTCTGCTTTCAGATGACTGCATAGATCCAGCTACTCAGCTTCAGCTGGAGCTAGGTCTGATCATCAGGAAAGATGATTTGGCTCTCCCTTTATTTGAATACAATAAAAGGTAATGTAGAGTCAAGATTTACCAAAACATCTCTGAGGGGCTAAGTTTCTTGGCCTCCCATCAGAATATTGGGATGGAAAGAGAGTAGAGGAAAATACTTCCATGTACTTCTGTGAGATAACAAAAGAAGATAGTTAAACACTGTGAATGGGAAATGAGTGATTTTGTTTTTAACTGAACTGTATTTGCTGTGATCTTTGAGACTGAATGAATTATAAGAAGGATTTAATTGTCCAGACTCCAAATTCTTGTTAATGTTGCAGTTTAGGAAGGTATGTTTTGGATGCCTTGAATTCACTGGCTTAAGAACTATATGAAAGTTGTGATCTGATACGACTTCAGAGCTTTAAACCCCAGGAAACCAGATACAGTTGGAGTGGTTTGGGTTTTTGTTTGTTTGTTTTTGTTTTTACCTGTAGCCCTCTTGTTCCTTGGGGGCCAACTGGTCCTTCAGGACCCTGAAAGGTAAGTGGGGGGGGGAAAAAAAAAAGGGTACATGTATGTGTATTTAAATGTGGTCAAAACCACTTATTATCTTTTTACCGTGGGATGTTATTTAGATATCTTTATGCTAAAATAAAATTAAACAAAAGAAACAAAAAACAAGAGAAATACAGCAGTCAACAAGTTCTGAATAAATTTTTTTAAAATGGACTGTGGTAATCAAAATGTAGAGTAAGAATGAACAGAGTTAAATGTCAAGGACTGATACTCCAGGATTAAATTCTATATTTGTTTCATTTAAAATATTCACAGCAATTATATACCAAATCTTGATGATTGCTGTTAGAAACCTTCATTTCATTTTCACTGCTCATTCCCTCTGCTCACTACTTGGAGACTTCTCCTGCTTCTAATAAAGTCAGCTAGAGTTTTGCCATTGTTGTAAATAGGCTTAGGCCTTAAGAGAAATCCCATTAAAATATAGAAGGAGCTGAGAAAGTTACTGAAAATGGTATCCTTGCTCACTTCATTTTTTAAAACTGTGAGCTGTTATCTCCTTTAGCCTGAGAAATAATATTTACCTTAAATCTATCACTATGATTATTATTCAGGCAAGTGTAGTTTTTCTGTATTTTAAACAGTGTTTCCTGAAAGCATAACAACTTTGTGGCTACTTACTCTGTCTCCTTTTATGCCTGGGATTCCACATTCACCTCTTTCACCCTAAAAGAAACAGTAATAAATATTTATGAGATATATTGAGTATTTCATCTCTATTCATTAGGTGCTTTCGTTGAAACATGTGATCTAAATGATGTACTGTAGCTATGGTGGTGTAAGTTCATTGGGGAAGGGACCTATCTTCAGTTAGAGCTTGTATAGCACTGGGTAAGATGATGTCGTGGTTCATCACTAGCATTCACTAGGTGTATGGCAATAGACATAATAATAATAATAACAAAACATCAATATGTAAGCAGAAGTTTTGACTAAAAGTAGTACCTTCTGTCCTTTATATCCAGATTTCCCCTRGGAAAACAAAAAAGCAAAGCAGGTTGTAAGGATATATCACCCTGATCTAAGCATGTGAGTATTGATGCTATTAAACAAAATGTAATTCCATACTCTTCAGAAAAACAGCATTTCAAGTTCTACTGAACAGTTAGGTAGAAAACTGGATTCTGATAAACATGGCAGTATGACCATAAATACTACAGCTACTGGCCATGATAAATGCTGTTACATGTGCAAACAAATCTTATGGAAGTATCATTTTAGACTGGGATTTTGATTATGTAACGCAGATCAACTACAGTTAATATTTCTGTCTTAGTGGGGAGTATACTAAAATAAGGTGTCAGGAAAAAAAGATGACTAATTAACTAAAAAGGATGTACTGACTGAAAAGGATATACTGAATGAATAAGAAAAAATGGAGTAGAATGATTAATATGCAAATGAATCCAGAATCAGGCACTAAAAGGCTGATTCTACAGTTCTCTCCTACATGTATTCCATTCAACTGTGTCTTTACTATTACACACTGGACCCTGAAGTTCAGGATGGGATTATAAACTTTGCTTCTGATGAGGAAACATGATGCTGCTTTGCAGATAAAGTCTCTATTTGCCAAGTGAAAAATTTAAACTGACCCACAGAAAGGCAGGCAGTGTCAGCTACTGAATTGTTCTTAGACTATCATATCAGACCTTCCCCAGTTTTTAGATGGTCTGTGTATTATCAGAGAGTACTTTTTAGATCATGCTTACAAGTAGGAATTACTCCCTTTCTTTAAGCAATGATAATGTTTTCAGTTCTTCTAGTGTTAATCATTACCTGGTAAACCAGAATTGAAACAAAAATACTTTGCTATTATAAAGTGGGTTTTTTTTTTGAAAACATGGTGTTTTTCCTTAAAGTAAATGAACACTGCTGATTGAAGAAAAAGAGGAAAGTTTTTTTTTGTCTGTTTTTTTTTTTTTTTTTTTTTTACCTCTATTCCATCTCTTCCTGGGATTCCATTAAGGCCTGGCTCCCCCTGTGAATAATCCAACATCAAAATCAGTCAAATTGGGAAGAGGTAGTGTTGTCCTTTTTATCTCTTTAGATATCTGAATGTAGTACAGGAAGCATACTAGCTCCATCTTTTTATACTTTAATGATTCTATATGGCAGATATAAGAATTCACTTTGTAAAGAATTTTTATCTTTACTACAGCAAAAAGGTGTAGATGAAACTTCAGAAATTCATAGATGCCCATACATGGGCACTATTAGGATAGTCTTTCTGTATTAATAAAGTACTGAATCTTTTTCCCAAATCTTAAAAATTATATCACCTTTGCTCCTTTCAGGCCTGGAGCTCCATCATCTCCAGTGCGACCCTTTTTACCCTAGAAATGGCAAAAAAAATTCTTATAAGATATGTTAGTCAGATAATTTTATTTGACAATATAGAGAGTATACTTTTTACATTTAGTTATTTGCTTTCTGTGGATTTATTTTTATTTTTTAAAAATCTCTGTAATTACCGTAACCTTGAAATAGAATTTCTGGGAGCAACAGGACTAGCTGAGATAGACAACCAGTTTTCTCTTTATCTTTGTTATTAAAATAAGAGTTACGGTCTGCTCTGAAGAAAAGAGATGAACAGATGTTTTTCTAGCTACCCAGGTTGTCAGATGCGTGTGGGGTTTTTTTTGAACTCTAAGGTGTGTGCTTCTGCATAAGAGATACTTGCATTCTCCAAGTAAAGACATCTAATTATAATCTAAATAAAACTACTGTGTGCACACAAATGGCTGCATGTTCAATTAAATTAAAATGTGCTTTATTGTGCAGAGTGAGACAAGTGTGTATATCTGTTTAGAGCAGGTCAAACATGAGAATGGGCATATCCGCAGGGTTCTGTTTCAAACTCTGACACTGTCCCTCCCATGTTGCACAAGCAAGGTCTGTAAGGTGCAGCGGTGTCCTAGTTTAATATTAGGAATACAATATCAGGCCATTCAAMTCCAAGAGTTCTTTATGAAACAAACTCTGCAGTTTAGATCACCATGCCTTCTATGAAGCAATCCTTTAGATTTGCTATGGGGTAGTAGTTTAAGACTCTTCTRAAAGAAAACAGCCTATTTTACCCACTTTACACATTCTTTCTTGCCCTAATTSGCTATTCCTAATGTCCCACCCTTTCACTCTCTCTTGCCTTCAGAGAGCATTTCAGATATTAATGCTTCTGAGTTGGAGCTAGTTAGATCCATCTGGTCTGGTTGTCTGATTGTAACAGGTGAATTACTGTTTCACACAGGGAAGTTGCTCCTTCCTGCCCTTTAAACTGCCATGACTAAAGGGAGGGCCTCAGCAGATCACAAATCACACTGKTTTTTTTTCAGAGGGAATGTCTCATGGCAATATCAGTTCTCTCTGTGCGTTTCCTATTGACCTGCCATTTCTATGCAATGTAGCTACTGAGGAATATGTACTGAAGCTTTAACTTTTGTTTCTCCAGATTTAGGTTCAGGTAATTTCCTAAAAAGTGTCAATGAAATAAATCTTGATTTATACTGTATATCAATCATCAATAAAATGAAAAAGAGAAGTGACAGCTACTCACAGCAGGGCCAGGAAGACCTCTTTCCCCTTTCTCACAGTTACATGTGGCAGCCTGCGGGCACTTTGAATGAAAATAGTTCAAATCAGCACATTTTAATGGAAGAGAAAGAAAATATCAATATTGCTTTTAAGTTCCTGTAGAGCTACTCCAAATACATCATGGGAATGTCACGAAGTCAGTTATGTTTACGCATTTTACAGAAATCTTTTTAGTGTCAATTTACCACTTATCAGGAATGTGGCCTCCTACACTCCATCCGAAAATCCATATCATACCTACTCCTGAAACTTCAGTCATCTTGATAATGGTTTTACCTCCAAACTCCTCACCAAGTCAGTTTATTGTATGCTGTGTGTCTGTGATTGTAGAATACTGATCCTACTACTAGTCACTGTAAAGATAACCAGAACAATGGGGTAAGAAAGACATCTTATATCCTTATTCTATTTTATTCCACTGCATKCATGATAGATCATAGCCTACCCCTAGCATGATCTATAAACAAAAGATGTTATGCATGTATACTTTTATCTAGTTAATGCTATTCATTATAGTAGTTTCTAATCTTTCTCTCTTATCTATACAGTCATGTGGCCCAATCAGACATCATGATTGTGTATAGTTATGCTATTTTACTAGGATTTTTTTGAAACTTTAAAACCACTGCTTAATAGAAAGACTGTACAGGCTCTGGGGTTGTTTCTGGAGGAAGAATGGGGAATGTTGCTTTTATTTTTGGTTATATTCTTTAGTAAATCTCCACTCAGCTGGAAGACTTCTGGAAATGAAGAGTTTAAACATCACTGTGTACCTGAATGTCCCAATTACTGGTAATGTGTCTTGAACATTGTATTACTTCAGGATTTATTTTGACAGAGAAAAATCAACATGCCAGTAGAAATGAGTGAAAAAATCAAAATGGTTCAGTTCTGCAGACATTTATACTGAGTAGTAGTTTCCTTGAGCTGTTCATCAGAATGGCCTCTACCTGAGGTGATCATACTTTAAGTAGGACTGAGATCTCTAAAAGAAAAGTAATCTTTCTTCCCCCAAAATGGCAGCCAGACCTAAAATGCCTGCAGTAAGGGTGACACATTGTGGAGAATCTGGAAGGTGTGGAACTTTGTTCCAGTTTCTCCCTTTTTTCGGCTCTTTTATGTAAGAGGAGCATTAAAGGCTAGAACTGCACCACATTCAGGTCAGTGGCTTGTTTTCTTGTCTTCTGGGTCTGTTGGATGACTTTGAGACATATCAGTAAATTCTTGATAACATGATTACTCACATTGTTCTTTTTCAGGTTCTTTTTCAGGAAAAGTAAATGAAATTAGAATAGCGAATTAAAGCTCTGTCCTGCAAATACAACAGCATGTAGTTTTACTTGTGGGGAATCCCATTGAATTGAATATATTACCAACTTCCTGAGCTATTGGTTTTCTTGAATTATGTTTCCATAGAATAGTCTAGTCTATGTCCATGAGACTATGTTAAGCAGTAGGTCTCTACCCCCCCTCCAAATACTTACCTCTTCCTCAACCAGATCTTCCTGTGAAGACAGATATTAAAAACAACATAAGAAACATAAGGTCAYGATCCAGTTCTACAGGAAGAATACTGAAAGGTTTTAAAATTATTTGTTTCAGCAGCTAGTTAATTAAATTCATAAATTAAAATACTAATTAACATTAAACTTTAATTTATGAAAAAAACTTCTACCAATCTTCCCCTTCTAAAAAATAATTTAAATCATTTCAATTCCTATTACAGATTGTTGATGACACAAGTCACAGACTCTCCTTGTCCAGCCACAATGAGATACATTTACAGTGATAAACAGACCTAAGACAACATAGGTGTATTGTTCCTATCTACCTAGCTAACTAAGAACAATACTTTTTCCAAAGTGCTGAATAATAGCAGCCCTCTACAAAGGGTGAATAATGCATACTCTACACTTAAGAAATATGAGCTTTTATGCATACTGTTAGGCAAACACAAAATGAGAACAGTGAAAACACTTCAGAAAAGGTTCAGCTTTGAGCATATTTCCTTTTGATCACATGAAGTAATTGCCATGGAGTTAGCTCCTACTGACACACCCACATGTAATACATTCTTCCTACCTTTCACAACTGGTGCAGCTTCTGACAGAACGTAAATGCTTTGATGATTGTATGCAATACATGTGTCTCTAATCCATTTAATTATGGCAGTTTACAAACAATTATTTAAACCAGATAGCAGCATCATTTTTAAAAGAAAGCACCTGGTGATAGCTGCTGGTTTAGAACAGGTGAAATAAAGGGTGCTTGGTTACTTGAGAGGTGGTTGTTGTGATATAGAAAGGAATAGTAATACCAGAGAAGATGGGAAGGCTGATAGGCAGCTAAACCAGTGTAGTGGGGCAGGCTGTCAAAGTGACAGGCAGACAGGACAGCCTGGTTGTGTACGTGCTCTCCTGTTTGAGATGGCTCAGGTGTCAGTTTCACTGCAAAAGCCTCCTGGTCACTGCTCCTGTTCTCTCTGTGCACGATCGGATCAGGACTTCGTCCACAACTTGTGGATCCACAATGGATTTATAGTAGCCTAGGCTAGGGGATGGCTCTATTTTCCCTGCTTGGCAGGGAAGGTTTTTTAAATCAAGTTCACATACTGAAAAGAGACACACAAAGCTTCCAGCTCAACTTACACGTTTCTTCYTCATTATGTGGTAGATTTTCCATAGCAATTTAAAGATGTCTGTGACCAAGTTCAGATTTAATCTAAATAGACACATGTCCTTTAAGGTATACAAATCTATTTTTACTTCTACAAGAGCTGCATCTTTTTTGGTACAAGTGCCAATATTGCCTTCCTTGCTTGCCACAGAAGGAAGCACTAGGGTGTTAAAAATTGCTTGTTCTTTTAAGAAAGGAGCTTTAAAATACCTTTCTTAAAGGAATAAAACAGATAAAAATAACTTCACAACAGATCTGAATCAAATTCAGTTCTCAGCTTTAATATTTTGGCTGGGAAGATCTGCATGGTGGAAAAGGGAGAGAAAAGAAACCTGTGCTTTAGCACAGTGGTTTTATTAATAAGTGGACTTCAGCACTTAATAGCATTAGCATTAAAAATATTGGGATTAAGGCAGTTTTTTACCTATATTCCTCTAAACCATTTCCAAACCTTTCTCCATACATACCATTTCTTTGAGAACTTTCTCCACAGCTCCTTCGTCCTGGAGGTTGAAAACAAACCTGGATGCTGGGACGCTGGCCAGGAGCCGGAGCTTGGCAGCATTGCCAACCTCCTCAGCCACTCTGGTCATTCCCATTGTGAAGAACACAATTCCTTGGTGTTTAGCATCAGCTGTAGCTGCAAAGATATCTGGGTTTCTTGGATGATCTACTCCGTCAGTGAAGAGCACAGTTACTTTCACGCTGCCTGGAGTCCCTTCAGTCATGTAGAGTTGTGTGAGGTTAGTTATAGCGTAAGTTGTGTAGGTGCCATGACCTATGTAGGTAATAGGAGCAACGTGGGATTTGAATGCTTCAGGACCTTTCCAGTCACGGAAAGCTTGTTCCATGAAAACAGTGCTGCTGTACTGGAGTAAGGCCATCCTCCAGCTGAGACTACGTCCAGAACTAAGCTGCAGACCTTTCATTCTGTCTACTGTTTCCAATACAAATTTTTTCTGTTGTTCGTGATTATAGTCCTTAGCACTTTCAGAGCTGTCCAGTAAAAAAGCAATTTCCAGAATGCAGTTGTCATCTAGAATAAATAGTTAGGTAAGTGAGTTGAGTGACTTTATACTAAATCTCCTTCTACCCTTATATGTATTTTAGGATTCAAAAGTGGGAGTCCAATGACTGAAGTTTTAGAAAACATCTGTGTGAATCTCTCCTGAAGGCAGAGCATATACAGGCTGAGGAACTTCCTCCAGAGCAGATGCCCCAGAGAATAAGAGACTCCTGAAGGTGAGATGTTTTCATGAAATACAGAATGTTGCAGTGGTATTTATACATTCATTCTGTCCTCTTGCCTGGTATTTCACTGAATATCCTACTAGGATGGGGACTGTGAAGGTGAGCGTAATCTACAGGAAGATGAGTCTTATTGAATAAGACACTAGAATAGGATTTGACAGAGCTAGATTTTGTCCCTGGCACTGACACTTACATCTAGTGATATATAAATTTCYAAGAGCAGGATCTGCACTTGTGTACATTGGAGAACATTATTTCTGAACTACTAATGATATTMCTTCTATACAAGTACAGGTATATGGGCTATTATTCTTGCAGTGACAATAACAGGTGACCAATCAAGAAAAAACTCCCACAAGTAATAAGACTCTTCTGAAATACACAGAGGGGGAGGAAGAGGAAGGGAGGAAAAAATAGAAGTGCAAAAATAAGGCAAGTGAAAATGTAGGATGAGGCAAGCCTTGCTGAATATAAGCAGTATCTTAGAGTGCAAGTTAGCCAGGTAGTCCAGAATCTGAATAAATGAATCAAGGGAAAAAAAAAATCAAACCTGTTTTAAAATAGAAATATTCACCTTGATCACTTGGGCTGGGATACTTTTCTACTGTATTTGACAGAATGTGTTTAGGTTTTGGTCTTCTCAATCCGTATCTTTTTCCTTCCTTGAGATTTTGTGCTGCTAAAAACTCATGGTGTTCAAGTATCCACAAAAGCCACCAGAATCTGAAGAACATTTTTTTTTGTTCCCTAAACAACACAAAATAGAATAATGCATGACTTTGCAGTACAAGGACAATAAAACATCAGTCAGTTTTGCTTCTTTGACAGGTTGTGTAATATGCTGTATTTTAAAATATAGTCCTTAAAAAAAAGCTGTTTTTATTTTGTTTTGGTAAGGGCTTCTCCAAAATATGTAATAAATAATAAACAGAGACATATTGGGGTGATTTTCAGGTATAGTGCCTATAGGTCTAGCACAGGACAGACTGGAGACAGACATTTTATAAATATTTTTGGTTCTCTCTTGCTGTCTGGCAGTGTTTGTACAACCAGCACTTCTCAGACAGCTTAACCATGGCTGTGCCCATGTGGAAGAAGCTGGATCCCAAGAGAAATTCCCAGAGGTGGTGTTTTTAAACTGCTTTGCCCACAGCTGGCTGGGAAAGAAGAAGGAAGCACAGAGGCAGACCTGAGTTTGTTTCCCTTGTTGTCCTCTACTCAAGAACTGAGGGATGTGTCTTCCCTCCGTGACAGTCCCTTATCCTTGGCTGTCCTACAGAGGGATGGTCATGGCTGAGTGTGCTGTCCATGAATACACCTGCTTTGTGACCCTGGGGATATGTAGGCACAGAGTACTCAGCTCAGGTTTGGCAGCTCCCTATAGACAGGACTTGTTCCTTTTGCAAGGACTGAACTAATTGTCCTGGGCTCCCAGGTACATCTGGAGCTCACGGGCTGCTCAGGTACCAACAAGTTCATCCTGTCCCACTTCTGTTTCACTCTCCTCTCCCTGCAAGCTGTTCCCAGGTAGACACAGCATGTAGCAAAAGGGCAGCTCAGTGGCAACAATAAACCTGCCACAACCATGCTCTCTGAACGTCTCTCGGAGAAGTGCCTAACACAGCTGTGTCTGCAGGGCTGCTTAGCTCCCGCTAGTTTAGGGCAGGATTTCTGGTGCCGTGGACACAGAGGGGACAGTGGAGTCCTTACCTCACTGCTCCGAAGCAAGAGACTCTGCGGAGATGCAGGATGCTGCCCTGGGCTCRCTGGCAGCAGAGCTGTCCTCCCTGTGCTGGCTGCTCTGTGAGGAAAGGAGGGAGAAGTGGGGCTGCAAGCTCCTGTGGGAATTGGTGTCAAGTGTCAGGAGGCACCAGCAGAGAGAGGCAAGGAAAAAGGGGAAGAACAGTGCTTCTCGCTCCCCCTTCTAGCTACCCACCCACTTGTCTCCTCCTCTCCAGACTACACACATGCATCCTGGGTTCACTTTCCCCATAGCCATCCCTACACATAAATTCCCATCCATATTGGCACACGCATACCACTGTCCTGTTCTCACCCCAAAACACCTTCCTACCCCCTGCCTGGTCATGTTCACTCTGCTCTCCCATCACCACCATACACCTTTCACCCCCATCCTTCTGCACATCCGTCATGATTTGGCAAGGCAGCTTTCAGTACTGGCTGTCATGTTTTCAACATTGTCAGAGCGGTCCATGTCTGTAGGATGCCTTTCAGACCTAAATGAATCTCCCCATAATGAGGGATTCCTGTTATCACTGCAGTAGAGAGATTTTTACTGTCCCATGTACTGGGCCAGTGGAAATTCCAGTTGCTGGTGGGATTGCCCAGGATGAAGAGGTCAAAGAAGAGAGACCAGTCAGAAAGCAGTACACAGTTTCTCCAGGACTAACTGTCACACCCGCGCCTTCAAAATTTGTAATTGTTAGAAGACAAGGATTCTGGCACACAGCATGGTAAAGATGGAAGAGGCTTGTTCCTGCTCCACAGCATATGAATAATTGCTATCCACATTTCCATTTTCCTTTTCTTTATAAGAATTCTGGAGGCAGAAGTCTATTCCTGTGGTGAGCTATCACACTAGAATGTGCTGCTAGCCATGAAATGGTAACAAGATTTGTGTGGTTAGGTTTGGGAGATTTCTTAAAGTATATGATGACTAGATTAATTCTATGCACTACCAGATAAGATACAAACAGCCTGATTTTTGCATGTGCTCAGTCCCAGAAGTTCCTCCACAGGTGAGTGATAGCCTAAACCTCTTAAACCAAAGATGCCATTGAAATCTAAGTTAGGTGGCTATGGATCCTGAGGGTGACCTCTACTATCAGTGATTGCAGCATGTCACCTAGTTTTTCAAACATCCTCAGCAAGCTTGCATTAGGAACAAGCATATTAAACAGATTTCCACAGAAACACATAATCATCATTCTCTGGACCCATCTTTTTCTGCCTGCATGCACTCAAAAAGGACCTGGTGCTAACTGCTGTCCTCCTTTCCTTCCAGCAGCTCAGGCTACTTCCCACATGACAGTCACAGCCAAGGAGACTGAGAGGGCTCTGGGAAAGGGAAGCAGCTACGGCTCCAAATTTAATAGGTGAGAGAGATTGTTATGAGACAAAGGGYTGCTGCATTTGCTATGGTTCTAACTCTGTTTTATAGTCTTCATCTTTACCAGTAATTAGTGCTAAATCGGTGAACTAGGATGGCTGAAGTGCACCTCTCCATACTGTGTGGCTGTTCCTCCTTACCTAAGCTAAAACCAGGTCAGATATAGCTATCTGTGCTACACAGTTATGCCTCAGAAAGAATATTGTTTCAAGGCTCAAGGTTGTAGGAGTGGATGATTATTTCTATTCAGTCACTTATTTTCCCATGCTTATACTGACATATGTAGATTTTGGTTAAGATGAGGAATGAAAACAAACTTTTTTGCCCTTTAGGGAATACAAATAATACGGTGTTTAACTGAAAGAGATATAATAAATCTCACATAGCCCCTAAATCTTACTGAGAAAAAAAGTAATTCTAGCAAGAAAAAGCATGTTTTACTATGATTGGGACTGTGTGCCTTTCAGAAGCAAAACATTGTCATCCTTTCATTTTCACTGCTAACTCCTACCTTAAAACATAGCTGGTAAATAATTTCTTAATTAAATAACTGTGTTGCTTGTATGCTTAGTAGCAAGTTCTTAGCTTCAGGGTATTTCCTTCTATTAATGAATGATGTTTACCCTTAAGGCAATTTTTTTTTTCGGCCAGGTGCAACTTTGAAAGCTTAGTGGGGCCTCCACATTTTTATAGCTGACTGCGTAGGATGCATGGTATTATTCTGTCCAGAATTCCAGGTGTGTGACATACCATACAGTACACTTCTAGACTTGCCGTCTTCTGAAGTTGTAGTGTTCTCRATACTTGCACTTTGCTTATGATGACAGTTCATCAAAACCTAAATGATGCCAATGTAATGCCAATGATGTTTCTGAGGTAACTCCTAAAAATAAAAGCTAACAGTAAGCTTTCTTGCCTCATTTACTACAAACTTTAACATAAATTAGCACCAAATGAGTATTTAACATTTTCATGGCATTTTACACTGTATATATTACACTGTATATTTATTTTTAAATGAAAGAAGTGTCTTAAAAGCTATTATTAGGAACATTCATGTTCTCATTTAAATGTTATAAAGTTACTGCTAGAATTTGATGAGCAACCAATCCAGTTATTTTTTGTAAAAAAAATAAAAAAAAGTTTCATATTTGAAAATGTTTCATATCTTGAAGAATCTATACTTTGGATGCTTAAGCATACAATTACATCTCTATTCCCCTAGTATTTAAACATATCTACATATCTTTGATATCTTTGGGAGATGACACTACACACTTGCATATTTTACTTAGTTGACTAAGTCGGGCCCAGCTACCTCAGCTCACATATACTTCCAACAAAATGGTAGTAGCTGGCATTAAGACTGGTAATCTCTGCAGGAGCTAAAGCTTGAAATGAATATAAAGGCTCTGTTACACTTGCACCCACTGAGGCTGAGGTCAGAGATATTATTGCTGCATATCCAGATCTTTTGAAAGATCATTACTGTTTGAAATCCAAGAGTTCTCAGCTTTCTGATCTCAGTATTTCAACCTGTGAAATGAGGCCTAACAGCTTTTTCAAAGAATAAGAGGTATATAAGGTATATTTAAAAACACAGCTAAATAGACTAGGGTCAATCAAATGAAATTCCTTATCATTTTAGAACTGGGAGGAGAAACACCATGAAGAAAGAGGCATTCTTTCCTCAAGTGTGTTTAAGTACTATTAAGAAAGGAAACCAAAGTGATATTACACTTTGTTGCTGCCATTACCACTGTATAGTTGGTGGAAGCTTCAGAGCTCCATGAGGTTGCAAGGCCACTTTGAAGGAATACTGAAGGAAGAACTGGAGCTTGGAGATGCCAGTTGCTGTTGGCTATAGTGACTTGTGGCAGCAGCAGCCCTCACTACCACTTCCCATTGGGCAGAAGTAGCAGCGAACTTGACTCTTCAACACTTATTTTCCTGGCTATCTGTCCTTYGTCTGTCCCACCCATCTGTCTGTGTGTACATCTCTTACAGATTGCTCTGGCTCTGTGACTGCTTAATCCACAGGTTAGCAAAATTCAGTACATTTTTGAGAAACCCTGGGTCATTTTTGTTAAACTGGATTACCTATGTCTTCTAGCTGGGCATCACATCATTAGAATCTGACAGTACGCTGACTGGTCCTTCATCAGCTGCCCAACAAATCTGCAATAGGACTGCAGTCAGGAGTAGACTCGAGCCAGTATAGCTGGCAAAATACCACCTGCATGTTTCCACATGCTAAAGAAATAATCTACAGTCAGGGATGCTGGGTTTGGGGAGCAGTATGAAGCAGACAGAACATGCCTCTGCTTTTCCTCTGCTCTGATAGTAGTTTTTAGTCCTRTAGAGCTTGATGTAATGCCTCTGAAACGTGTTTCCATTTTTTTTGCCACCTCAATGTGAATAATGCACATATCTTCTCTACTGTGAACTGTTAAAAATACCTACATTTCACAAAATCTTCTTCTAGTGTTTCATTGCCTCAGGATAGTCTTGACCATTTAACCTGTATGTATCATGCTGTAATGGTATTTCAACAGCATTTGTATCATGCAATACATGTAAGTACATGACCAAAGTGCCCAGAGAATAAAAAAGAAAGCCACATGACTCAGACTAAGGAAATAATGACAGTATACAATTTACAATATTTTGAATCCTGATATTAAAGAGCAATGTTATAAAGAATGTGATTCACAGTCCCATAGGTTGTATTACATCTGTGAATTTTAGGAAAAAGAATTGATGAAATACTCAAAGTAATTGAATGAGAAAATTAAAAAAATCAAAACTAACTTCACTGAAGATTATGTATGAAGAAGGATAAAATGGAAACCTGTATTTTACCTTTTGACTGCAAAGTATACTTTAGGCTGAATAGTCAGCTGAGTACAGTAAGTCTTGAGAAACTGTCTTTTATTTGCCAACTGTTGTGGCTGGAGCTTTTAAATTTTTAAATGTGGACATATGTTCTGTGACAAAAGCTGATTGTTCTGTATGAAAAATGATGTCTTAATGGTGCATACCTGTACCAACCTATCATGAGCTCTTGGCCTAAGTGAAGTTAGTGGCAGAACTCCCAGTGATTCCAGTAAGGCCAGGATTTTATCCTTGCTTTTTGGTACAAATCTTGAGTGTGAAGTCTGAAAAAGCTGATCAAAGCATATCAGCTTTATTTTATTTTCATCTAAACATAATGTCACAGAAAACGCTGCAAGCAAGGTCTTGATGTCAAAAAGTTGCTCTTTGTGGAAGTCCCAGCAGATTTTAATGACTCCCAGCAGATTTTTTGCGACCAGAGTGGTAAACATGGCCTTCTCATCTGCAGTATGAACCTTGCTCTCCATTTCCTCCTTTTTTAGTATTGCTCTTCTATAACATTTTGCAGGAAGTATAGCCAGACAACTTAAAACTCTGAGGAGGGATAAAAGAGACAAGACTGTCTCAGTACTTTCCCATTGTATCTCTATACAGCACACCCAAAAGGTCACTCCGAGCATTTTGGTGGTAAGTAAACTTTCRTAATAGGCTTGGGTGTAATACCAATGTTACTAGCTTTTGTTTTGCTTTGAAGATATTACTTTTTTTAATTATAGTAATTTTCCTTTGATTTTTAGTTTCCCTCAGTAAGAGATATTTTCTACCTTAGGATCTCAGTATGTAAACGCACGTATACATGAATAACAATCATTTTCAAAAGTATTTGTGGCATTCAGCCTAACGAGTATAAAAGATTATAAATAAAACAATACAAATACATTTTTAAGGTACTGAGTATATGACTGAACATTTGATAAAAGATACTGAATATTTAACTAGATCAAGAATACTCTTAAAATGAAAGCTAAATGAAATCTTAAGGATTTGATTTGCTATGTTGGCACCAACAAAAAAAGTACTTGGACAAGTATTTATTTTGAATTTGCAGTTGCATCCTAGTTACTTCTCATTGTAAAGTATGTTTTGCAAAACTATTTTCTTCCACCTGCCTTAAATTCAACAGCATCATAACTGTAATTAGCAATACCAGGCTCTTCTTACACTATTTTAATATAGTCATTACATTTTTAGGAGTGGAAGCCCGTGTATAATGATAGACTTGCAATAAAAASCAGGTACTTTAATCCCACCTAACACATTTGGAGAAGATGTTGTCTGACAGTTGGAAAAGGAATTAGACTTTGCTGGAAGTATATTTAGCAAGTTAAAGCATGTTGCTGTGCATTGTACACAATATTTTGCAAATGAAAACAATAAAGATAGGGCAGAAAAGATCAAGTTCCATACAGTTCTAAAGTTGTAATCCTTTTAATATCGGGAATAGATTTTGTCTTTCACATAGGTGATATTTTATAGTGTTATAACAAGACAAACATTTATCTTATGAGCAATGATGCATTTTTGCCAGTATAACTCTAAATTTGCATAAAAGTCAGAACTTCCATCTTTGACATATGGATTTTTTTAAGTGTTTAAAAACTATGCATTGAGCTCACAGCAGTAATCTTGCTGGTAAACTAGATCTCAGGATCCTGAGTGCACTAATAGGCCTTACTGGCCCTGAGCAGCGTCACCTGGCCCCCGACACCCTGTCCAGGCCCCGACCCCGGTTCAGCCCGGCTCGGGGCCGTCGGTCTCCACCGCAGAGGTGCTGTAGCGGTGCCGGTCTCCAGCTCTGCCCTGCTGATCTGGACCTGGACCTGACCTGCAGGCTGACGGCCGTCCCCGCAGAGGTGCCTGATGCCCGGGGCGGCCCCGCTCCCTCGTCGGGTCCCTGGCCACCAGGCCCGGCCCTGCCCTGCCGCCCCGGGGAGCCCCCGCTGATAGCGCCCCGCGAGCTGCCGGCCCTTGCTGCGCCCGGATGCCACAGCTGACACTATTAGCGTTTGCAGCTCTCTGTGAATGCTGGTTCATAGCTCTTCACAAAAAAAAACCAACCCTAGATGAGCCCTATTAAGCCACATTTATATAGCTGTGAGGCCTAATTATACAATGTTTGCTTATGATTAAACATTTGGCTTCTGGAGTTGAGGGTAGGTCTTCAACTGATTATAAGCTGGCAAAACTCTACCTCATTCCAAGTTTTTAAAAAGGTAGAAACATTTAAACACGTTTATAAATGCAAACTTGGAGAATGAAAATAATATAGAACTATTTCTATGAAATTGTGTTAAAACGATTGTTCTCTATTCATCCATTTTAAATAATTATTTTTTTTTCTTTAGGAGTGCCTGCAGCATGGCACATAGATATGTTTCAACATGTAGTCACATTTTAGCTGCACTGAGAATCTGTAATTTTGCTGGGTGAGTTAAGTGCTTAATGAAAAGCAGTTATTAAATAGGTTTGCACAGATACAGCTGACAGCAGTAGACAGTCTTCAGTGTTTAATCTTGTCTATTCTTAAATATGTGGAGTGCTGAGCCAGCTGAATCTTGCTGTTTAGCATTTAAAAATGTGTTTAATCTCAGTACCTGATACCTGCATCTGAATGTTGTAAGACTTCTTTCAGTAGGTAGCGGAGGCATTATAGTAGATCGTTAAGATGCGTGGGGTTAAAATGAGACCTGCTAAATCGGGTTAGASCTTGCAAGCAAAATGAGCAGAAGGGAGTGAGTTTAGGACTCGCAGCCTTACAGGAGGCTGCATTAATACAGGACATTGCATTATAAGAACCTAAGCTTAAATTACAGTATTTTCTTTGTCGTCATGTTTTGGATACCTGATTTCTGGCGCTGGAAATCTAATGTTATCCCCCAAACACGGTTCAGGACACGGAACGCTACCACTCTGCTGCCGCCCGCGTACCGCGGCGGGGGCGGGGGCGGCCGCAGCGTGCCGCGAGGCATCCTGGGGCTCGTAGTTCCCTGGCGCCGCCGTAGTCGAAGCAATGCATRCCGGGAAGGGTAGTTTCCCGCCTTGCCCGGCGGCCGGCGTGGCGGCCATGGCGGCTGGGCCTCGGGCCTTCCTCGCGGCCGCCTGCGTGGCGGGGAGGAGGGGGTGCTCAGCGTCTGTGGTTGCTGGCTCGGCCTCACTGCTCTGCTCAAAAGGAGGAAGAAGAAAAAGATGTCTTAAATGCAAAGCCTCGTTGCCAGTTTTCCTCTAAGCTGGTCTGTAGAGCTGAAACTGCTGCAGCATCTCTGCATACACAGAGCTCCTCTTCTGAGGACGAGGAGCTTGGCTYTTCAGCAGTCACTGGAAAGGCCTCCTAACTTCAGGAAGCAGAAGTCCATTTAATCGGAGAGGAATGTGTTCTAAGCAGAGGAGAAAATAAATCCTCTAATGTGTGGGACAAAATGGCTAGTGGCTTTCTGTAGTAGGGACTTGGTTCCTACTATAGAGTTGACTTACAAAATACAAAATTACTTTGGCATCTGATACAGCCATAAAATCCTCTGCAGCAGCACAGGAGTACAATTTGCAGTATGAAGTTGAGGGAGGGAGGCAGGCAGGCAATGTTTTTAAATGCTTAAATATTAACAAAACTGGTGTAACACTTTGGGTGCAAGTGTAACTAGGATTTTTGTAGTGAAGAAAAGCATTGTTCAGGTAAGAATAGGCTTACAGAAGAACATTAATACTTCTGTATACCCAATTGCTTGTTTAAATAAGGTATGCTATGATCCTTTGTATCTAGTCCAGTAAAAACCTGGGTAGATCTTAATTTCTGGATATCAGAACTGCTGCAGAAATCAAGATACTAATAATGATGGAGTTCACTTCAACAATATTCTTGTTTCAGTAATAACTTTTCTTTATTTATATTAGGTTTGCAGCTATCAATGCTGAGGCTCCTGAATTCAAAGAAATGTGTTGAGCAAGTTGTAGGCTTGTTCGCTCCATATGCCAGAGGAGAAAAAAAATGGGTAAGCCTCTTCCATATGATAAACTGATATGTACTCTTTCTTTAACAATACATAAAAATATTTCAGTCAGTTTAAGTGAAATTTAAAATAGGATGACATGTCTTTACCAGTACGTAAGCCAAACATTAAATAACCTATATAAGCACAACTTGAAGAAGAGGTCTCACCTGCACCTTCTTTTTCATGATGAGAAACACAAGCTACCAAGAAGCCTGAAGGCTAGAATGACTTTAGGTACTCTAATTGCCACATGAGGTGTAGATGGTTGCGGTCAACTGTCTTCAGAATAGTATTTATTTAATGTCCAAGGCCTTGCCTTCTAGTGAAACCAAGCTGCTTTACCTTTGAAGTGCAGAGCTAGGAAATAAAACTTGGAGGTCATTTTTCTGAGTACCTTTGTAGATGGTCTTTGTGCAAATGAGTAAAGCATCACTCTTAAAGGATGTTTCCTCCCTGAATTCAGGCTGTGGTGAGTCCTTGTTGGAGCCTGAAAGRGGAGAGTAGGATGTTCCCTGTTTCTAGAGCTGTCTGCAGACTAGCACCAGGGCAGTTATGGGCTGCCTTGAAAATACCTATGGCTTGTACGCTTATGGGAGATGGGGCTATTGAGTAATAATGATCTGGGGTTCAAAGTGATTGTGGTTATCTTCACATCTTCCTGAGCTCRTAGTTATGCATCCTTGTGCTTTTCCAGGCATATGCAGTTCTGGCTCATATCCCTACTGTAGCTGTCAACCAGTACTGGCTACAGACATGGACACAATACAGGAAAGGATAACTACTACAGAAAAAAGATCTATTACATCTATACAGGTATTAGTAGCAAGCTTTTTAATGAAGCAGTAGTTTACATATAGTAAAAGTGAAGGTAACATTTTGTACCAGGTATAGAGGGTACAGGACACTGAATTGTAGACTCCAGCCTTCTGTGATTGCTAGTATTCCGTAAAACTGCTCATCAAGTACAGTATTGTTCCTGTTAAGGAACAATAGAAAAACTTTCTGAGGAAAAACTACTGGTATTCTGAACAACTTGTTTCAAAGCGGTTTATTTCGGCTGATGATCTGACTGACCCTGCTGCAGCTACTATTTATGCACGTAGATGCTACCACAGTACTATCCTGTGCTGTTGCTAAACTGGGTATCTATTCAACAATAGGTCTTGCTGGATTCTGCTTCACAAATCTGGACCCTAGCACTGTAGGCTCAGAATACTGTGATGTGTATTTTCCTTTAAAAAAAATTCTCCAGGTAACCTGTTGTTTGTGTTGTATCTACGTTTTTGTATTACTGTTCAAATGGGAAGCTGACATGCTTCAGATCAAGCAACTTCCATTTCATAATTTGCATCATGTGCAACATTCATATACCATCTAAACATAGTATTGAAAGAGTATTAAATTTATGTCATCTCCTCCAAATAGGATTACAAATCCCCTCAAGATGTTATTGCTATTCCTGGAATGGGTATACTGTCTGAGGAAGACTAACTGTAGCTCAGACTCAAAATCCAGAGATTTTTGTCTCAGTCTTTCCAGGTTATTGAAGTTTTCACTGGTCATAATGGGAAACCTAGTGCCTCTAAAAGAAATTACTTTAGGGTGTTCTAGCTGGTAAAACATGACTTAGCTGTATTGAAGCTACTCTCCTGCCTTTGACTTTGGAACCTTGTGCTGCCATAGTTTTACACTTACTGGTGTATGTTGCCTTAGGACTTGAATGCATTTGCTCCACTGACAATAATATTAGTGAAATAAGAATTCTTTCTTGTCCTGATAGCCTGGTGATGTTTGCATCACTCTGCTGCATTTTGCTGACCATACTGAAGGGTTCTGCTGCTAAGGATTTACCAAAGTCGGGGCATATGGTAAGGAAGGTACTTATTGCTAGTGTCTCAGAACCCAGCTTACCATCATGGGGTAAACAGCAACCTTAGCTCAGTTTACACCAAAGTGCAAGAACAATGTATTTGTTAAAATGCTAAATCTTAACTGATGTCAGGCTATACTCTTCAGTTACTTACCAAAGTTCACATAAACTTGAAGTTATGTTTTAACCCACCACAGCCAAACAACTGGTCTCTGGGTAAAACAAGTCTCTTGTTCAAAGAGTGTTAGGGGGATATGACCATCTGCCACAATAGGCTGCCTTATACATGGTTTGTCCTATTGAAGAAGTTGGTTTCCATAAAATCTTTCTTCCCACGTAGATTCTGTTTGTATATTGATATAAACCCAGGAGCTTTCTGAAAAAGCTGTCTGAAAAGCTTGGATTCATGTATTGTACTAAAGCTTTACAAGATGGTGAGAATCTCTTCATGCACTAAGGAACCACTCTTTGTATTGAAAAAAATCTAGATTTTTAACTCAAGCTGTGTTCTTTTTGTATGTCACAGCTTCTGTGAGCTTATAGTAAGCATTTGAGAAGCACAGTTCACTTGGATTTCTGGAGAAGACTGATGACAAATGGAGGTATTTAATACCCAGTTTGAAAGCGCTGGATTTTTCTACCCAATATAGCCTTACTGGTTTTTTTGAATCCAACCTTAACTGTATTTTGAGAGCACAAACTTGAATCGGCTGTATTGCAAAAAGTGCACTGTCGGGCACTTGACCTTGTGTTAATGAAACAAAGTAAGCACTGCTTCCCAATCAGTTGGTCTTGGCTTTAGATTTGTACTCTGCTTCTCCATGTTGGAACTGAAGCACTTGCAGAAGTTACTCAAGAAGTAGAGCAAAGAAAAGTTGGCCAATATTTTGAATGTATGCTAGTTCCATCTTTAAGAGATTTCTTGAAGAGTCAGTCTCTAACTGATGCTGATACTTAAAGTAAGTACTTGAAGAATGTGCTAGCTAGTATTGTGTCTGAGCAGGTTACAGTTGAGTCTAGTTTAAAACTCCATCCTTGGCCCTGGAGATAATGCAATTAGTATCTTCCCTTTAGGCACTGACAGCCTTCATGTTTCTTGACATGTATTAGTGCTATGATTTATGTTCTGATATGTCAGAAACTGCAACTTTTTTTCCATAATACTTCTTCCTAAAAATCTTTTCGTAAACCCCCACATTTCTAACAGAAAAGTGCAAATGCTGGGAACTGTAAAATAATGTATTTTCAAATACAGTCTTTTTATGGAACCTCTTGAAACCAAATCCATACATGTGTTCTTTCAACTCTTAAATGCCACTCCTTATTTAAAAAGAAATTGTTGGAAGCAAAGGAAGGAAATGTTGAGAAATTAAAATATGAGGATGAGGCCAAATGTAAAGCATATTCTGAGGGTTTTCACTTAATGTACAAACAGGATCTTTGTGTGAAGAAAAAATAGCTGTAATCAGAAATGCTTGGATGAAAGAAAAACATTACAAAACTATTAGTGTAACTTACGATTGCAGGGATTAACTTTACTAAAAGGTTCCTAACTGATTAAATACAGGATTAAGAAGATTCTAGTCTTAGTTTTCAGCAACAGTAGCTGTATCTAGCTAAACCTATTAAGACACTATTCATGGACAAAATCATAATAGTGGCTGTCTTTGAGGGAGAAGAAAATTAGCCTTCTTTCTTTGGAAGCGTGTCCAAAACAAATACATGTTTTACCTATGTCTGAGTTAGATTGAATGATATTCCCCCAATCTAAAAAGACTTGTCTATTACTATCTTGATGGTTTTGAAATAAATGAAGCAAGAGATAGAGAAAGTGAACTCATCTTTTGCAAGTAGGAGTCTCATTTTACTTGGGTTCTTTATTCTATTTATTTCCCCCCCCCCCAAAATATTTCTCTTGGAGTTAGATTGAAGTTGAGTATCTAGAACCTGTCAATTAATGCCTTATCAAGTGAAATCAGTCACTAATCAGTCACTAATATTTGAATTTAATGCATTGCTTACAGTTTATAATCCTGTAAAAAGGATAACTAGGAAGTTGCAGGAAATAGGTATCCATTTCTGAAGCAGTTAATATACCACAGTGCTTTAGTAGCAAAATGTCTTTCTCCTCTCCTTCTAGTACAGCTAGTATTAACTATGAAGCACCCCACAGAATACTCAAGGTGAGTACAGAAGTAAGACGAAGTTATCTAGATTTTTAAGGGCCTGTGGCTTTTTAAACTTATTTTGCAGCACTATACATGTGTACTTAATGTCTGACCTGTTTGTTTCTTTAAACACCTCTAAGTAGTTTATATTCATCTATTGTGTGAATTTACATCTGATTTAAATTACTTATGCTATAGAATCTTTGAAATATCAGTTCTTAAAAATCAGGTTGGTGTATAGAAAATCAGTCAAAAGATTTGGCCACTGGGTGTCAATCTTGACTCAAGTTAAGCATGAATGCGTTGTGTGCATTGCTGAGACTGCAGAGGCTTGCTTTGAAATGATCGATAGAGCAAGTCTATTAATATCAGTACTAAGACTTGCATATTTTCTCTTCTTTTTTTTTTAATTCAGGAAATTGATCTATCTTGCAGGAGTAAAAGCYTTATGGCTACAATGCCACTTATTCACTTCAGAAAGCCACCAAAGCATGTCATGTGGTGGTTTTATTGTTTTGTTGTTCTATTGAATGCTCTGTTTAGGCATTGTGCTTCACCTATGGATCAGAAAGATGTGGATGGAAATAGCTGATCTTTCCTCCTTCCTGACCTGTGGAATGCTATTATAAATTACTGCTGAGCAAGCATTGATCTTTATAAAGTGTGGACTACCTGAGGTGCTCTTGCCCTAGAAAAGAAGGGGGAATGAGATCCGTATGGATGCCATTGCCTCCTGGAATGGCTGAGATGCAGGCTTTATAAGTTAACCTAGCCTGTTTAATATGTTTACTGCCCTCTGCATGCATTCTACCTTTATCTAAGAACTTAGTCCTTTTTTGAGTTACCCTCATGTGACAGACCTCCAGCCTTCTCTTATGATAACCAGTTGAAAAGCTTCAATTGTTCTGTTGCACTGCAGAAAATACAGCATTTTTTAAACATAGCATCTTATTCTTAATTGAGCTTTGTATATTCCATACACAATAAATGTCTAAAGCTGTATTGCATTTCCTTCCGTTGTCTGTATCTCCACCTGGGCTATAGATAATGTAGATAAGGTTTATCTAAGATTAACATAGGTCACCAAGAAGATTAAAAAAAAAAAATTTACTTCAGGGGACATCAAAAAGTAGTGAATGAGTTTTGCCAGGCTCTGTTAATGCATGGGGCTAAGACTGTTAGTGATTCAGCTGAAATTAAAATGCTGATCCAAAATATTCTGTAATGTTTTCATGGCTAAAATTGATTAATTTCTGTACATTTTTCTAAGGARCTCAAACCTCAAAATAGTAAGACTTTCAAAAAAAATCATCGAATACTATCAATAGTGTCAGTTAATACATACAATCAATATTAGTTAGGCAAAGATAATTTTGGAAGCTTTCCAAAAGGAACAAATTTCAAGCTTGCTTTCCCTGTCTTTCTGGAGATCCAGTGATAGCCTAACAGTTTGCTCCTTCCCCCACTTTTTTTAGTTACCTGCATTCCTTGCTTTCATTTTCAGGAAGGCTTTTTCTGATGAAACTTTGCTTTTTAATAAGTGAGGTTGTGGTCTTGACAAAGCTGACAAAAGTGGGAAGAGATGTTCCTCACAGTTAAAATAAAGACACTTTCCTAATGGTGTATTTCTTATATTCTTGATACTATACTTTGAACTGGGATAACTTCAGAGACATGTTAGCTGCATATTAGGACCATCAAAGTACCTTCTGCAGGCAGGCTTCCAAAGCATTGTCTTTGCATCTTTTATGTTCTAACCAGGCAGTTCATTATGCAGACAGGTCAGTTGCAGATACATATCTTATAGATTAGTGTTCTTTGTGGAGAATATTTAATTGCTTCCCATTGGTTTGTGGAGGTATTAATTAGGGATGTTGGGGTGTGTGTGTGTGTGTGTGTGTGTGTGTGTGTGTGTGAAATGCTGTAGGACAGAATGTGGTTCAAAACTCACTTCCCTGAAGTACATAATGGCCTGTACCATGTGCATGTAAAGGTTCTTGAGTTTTGCGGTGATACTACTAAGCTATAGCTGGGGAGATTCAGAAAAGGTGAATGATATACTGAGGCTGCATCCAGAGGAATGGTAATATGGTTATTTCTGTGTGCTTGTGAGGCCTAACTTAGACTAAGAAGCAGCAACCACTTATGCTTGTAGTGCCTAAACAAGCTATGTTTGTAAGCTCCTGCTGCAAAGCTGTGAATCTTAAATTTTCTTGCCTCCTTGGCTTGAAAACCTCTTCTATATTGGTTTTCAAATTGGACTGGTCTTTTGGAAGCTCCTCGGTATGGAGCCAAATATGGCTAGGAAAGAGAATTGCTGGCGTAGGTTTTGGGTAGACAACAGTGGTGTGAAAGCTATAGCTAGAGGAACAGGCAGGCAGTAGACAGCGTCTGTAGTTAAAACTACCAAGCCAAGTGGCTGTTGCTGTGGGTGAAGGGCCAGCTGGATCACTCTTAGATTCGACCATAACTGTGAGCTTCTGAGAAGCAGTCAGTGGCTCTTGCCATGCGTTCCCTCTGTTCCTTTTCTCATGCTCCTGGTCTGTTTTACTGGCTGGAGTCTTCTCACTGCCACTCTGTCCAAGCATACAAAGCTCTAGTAGAAGGATTTTAAAAAATACCTAACTTCCTCATTCTGATTGTTGTATATTATAAAGCATGTTGTAGCATAGCTGAGGCAGTTACTGAGCCAAACAAAAGCAGGAATAATTTGCAGAGCTTATAAAGATTTCTATGAAGATTCTTTAAGTAGCGTACTGTCTTTCCTACAGTCTTCACTGTGTCAGGTATACGGTCCACCTCAGCCCTGTTGGTAATGGTTACTATCAAAAGGAAGATAAAGTCAAGAAGGAAAAAGTGCTTTGTCAGAGAAGGTGTTAAATGCACTGAATTTTATGCGCTTTCAGAAGTCATTCAAGCTGTAGGCCTTCCTGAGTAGACTGTTGCAGCAGTCCATGTCTGTTTCCGAGGCCTGTTAAATGTCACCTCAGAGATCAGGAAAAAATCCTTCTCCTCCCCCTAAACCCTTTTAGCCAGGGGCAGCTGCAGAAAAGATCACTTCAAAGGCCAAGCATAGCTTTTATTTTTTCACTTGGCAGTGGCAGTAGGTGCTAGCCCTAATTTAACTGTCATAGTTAAATGTTATGACTACTCCTGATTCTATTCATATTTGTACAGATCAGGAGCAACTCTTGTAAAGATGTTGGAATTGCAGTAGCTTAAAATTGGTGTTGTAGAAATGGGATCATTCCCCATCCCTGATAAGAACTCTAGGGCAGAAAAGACATGTGACTCAACATCCCTTATCTTCAGCTCTAACTCCTTTCAGGAGGGCTGAGATAAGATTAAAAGAACCAGACTTCCTTCCTACCATCTCCCACGTTTTCACCTGAAGAAATTTGCTGAGAAAAGGAGCAGGCTGTAGCTTCAGAATTTGAGTCAGCTTCCAGCATTTCACAAGGCAGATTCCAAATCCAAGAAAAATAGGCCTCATATCTGCATGAGAAACTGAGCTCTCTTGACGCTGCAAATGAGTTAACAGAAAAGGTTCATTAAACTCCTTTGTTTTGTCATTCATTCCCTGTGTAAAATTGTTTAAACCTAATATTAAAGAATCCCAAACTAAAATCTGAAAGGATTCTGACAGATTGCTTAAAGAAACTAAAACCAAATTCAGTGAACTGTTAGCGTTGCAAATGGAGGTAGTCTGAAAATGTAAATGCTAATGTTGCCCACAGAACTTTACCTCTGATCCTTGTGGCAAATCTGTTTTTTTTATCTTTCTTCCTGTCACCTGTTTTCCTAAGGTCTCTGCTTTGCTTGGCAGATAGGGGAATGCAAAAATAAAGATAAAAATGGCATTAAAGTAAAAAAGGGAATATTTGATAACATTATATGGTAAAACCACCACACCAAGTATTTAGTGTAATCAAATTGTTTATAATTATTTGTATTTATTTTTGGCCTTTTCATTCTGTGAGTAGATTCTAAACTGAGCAATGGGTTACTGAGGTGCTAGAAGAGTAATGGTGTGTGACCAAGTCCCTGAAGATATTGAATTGTACTGTCCGTGCACTGAAGGATAGAGCCTTCTCAACTGATTTTGTGCTTCAGCAAACAAAAGTGTATGAGCAATGTAGCAAAAATGTAACAAAAAGAAGTATTTCTGTAGATAGTGAAATCAGTGGCAAGCTTCTATTTAGGAACTGGACATGAGAGTTTTCATGCTATAGCATTTTTAGACTGAACACAGTTGGGAATATCGACTGTGGATGGTAGGCTGMAAGATGTACCCAGATTTCTTCTGCCTGACTCCCCTCCCCAAATCATCTATAATAACACTAAATTAGTTTTATGATCTTTTCTGTATGACTTGCTGGTATAATTTAACTTACACAATGAGTCAGCTTCACATTTGCCAACTCCTGCTCTTGATAAATACAAAATGGAACAAACACGAGGAAGAAACTTTGAATAACTGCATGAAATATACCTGCCTTCCAGGACTGTTTGCAGCAATGATGTGCGTGGTAAGCGCTGCTTGTGATTGTGCCTTGCCCTGCAGCGGCTGGGGAGGATGCCACGAAAGAGAAGTAGCAAGGGGAAGGCAAGGAAAAAGGGTGTGTGACTCCCTCAGCCCCTGTGAATGTTCCACAGTAGTTTGTATTTCTGGAGCTCTTTTTTTAATAGTGAAATCAGACCAGAATTAAGTCTTAGTGTGCTGAGTGGATTTTCCTATCTGACAAATGTTTATTTGCTCTTTAGACACTGCTAATAGTTCTTTAAAATGTAGCATTGGAAAATTTGAACAGAAATGGATGGAACTTCTAGCTAGCAATTGCTGTGATAGCAGATGAGTTTTATCATTTGTTTTATCATTTATCATTACTGTGTAAGTAGATTGCAAGCATCAATTAATACTTTAGTGTGTTTTCCAGAGCACAAGATAACATTTACATTTTATATTTAAAATCTGTGCATGCCTATATATAGGACGGTGGGATGCCTGTGTTAATTATTGAGGATGTACATGTCTGTCTTGAATTTTCACTAGGTCTCTTTGCTGCATACAGAGAGAGATCTCTAATTCTGCTGGAAAAGATGAACATGGCTCAGCAGAATTTTTCTCCATTAGTCATTACTTCCGCAGTTCTTAGTATCTTCAGTGGAACATAATGCTTTTTTCTGTTTGCCTGTAGAATGATGACAGCTTTTTAAATGAGAGCTTTACCATTGCTGTATGTGCCTTTGCTCTTCGGGTTGACAAGCCTTGAAGACCATTCAGAAATGGCAGCTAATAAAAATTCAGGAGACTGATCGCCTGAAAGGTTGACTTGAAAAGTAACCGTTGACTACAATGACTACTTGCTTGCTGCTAGGACAATTAAATATATATTTTCTAAAGTCATCCATGGTTTTTATCACCTTTTCTTCCTGCAATAGATCAAGGCGTCTGATGTTTCACTTGAGTAATGGCTAAGGGGAACTGGTGACTGAATGCTGATAAATATCAGCTGAAACTGCTGGACTTTGGAGTTTTCCCTTGTTAGTAACAGAGCCAGAGTTTAACCTTCTGTCCCAAAACTCAGAATTTTTTTAATCCAGAAGAAAACTTTTTAACTGTGACTTCTGGAATTCATCTGAACATTTTAGGAATTGAAGGTGCATTTATTGGCCTGTACTTGATCACCCATCAACTTTTCACAGGTAGATGGCAATACTAATATATCAGGACTGTTGACTCCCCACTTCCTTTTTCCACTGTGCAATAATTAACTGGGTATTCAGCTTGATAATTCAAAGGTCTAAGATTTGCAGCTTGTTCTCTTAATTATTTCTGGTGAGTATTTTGACTAAAACAGTACAATATGAATAAAATATAACTTTCAGTTCAATATGAGGGTTCAAGCTCATGGCCTTCAAATTAGTGAAATGACTCTTCTATTGTACCTAATCAGCCACAAAGAATCATGAGGACTTAAGGCATTTTCTTTAATATCTTAAACTGTCCGACACAGACACAGCTCTAGTTTTTCTGGAAAAGTTAAACGTTAAACAGTCATTCCTAAAGAACAAAAGGAGTTTTTAATATCTAGGAGAATATGGCATGTAACTTCCTATTTACTTCTAATGACTTGTGACTCTGACTTTACAATAACACTTAAGCACAATTGTTTATCTTAAAGAAAAAAAAGCAATGAACAACCCCTCAAAGCCTTCTAAGAGAGCAGCAATTACAATGGGTATATTGTACAGCTCTTTCATATACTTCTTCAAACTTGCAAACAACTATTCCAGCAGAAATGTGGGTAAAATGGGTAAAGAATKTGTTTCAGTTTCTTGATTATGCACTTCAGCTTACAGTGTAGTGCAGCTGCACTAGAAACTGAAGTGTTATGGATCTGAAGCTTTTTAAGTTAAGCACCGTAAAAGTAACTTTCCTGTCGATTATAATTTAAGATCTTATCCTGAGCAGTGTTGATCACCCTGTCTTCAAAAGAGTAAAACAGCAGGAGGTGTCCTTTACCATGCTGCGGTCTTTAAAAGCAGCCTAATCAGGAAAAACTGAAATTCTGGAACTGTGGGTTATATAGTAATAGTAACTTCTATATGCAAGAAAGAGCAATGAGAAGAAGGAGGAATTCAGTTAGGTATCTTACAAAATACAAAACAAGCCATTAAGCTGTGTTTTGATGGCAAACTTTTATCTCATAATGCTCTATTTTGTAAAGTAGCTGTAAAAATAATTGTGTGCTCTCCTGATGATAGCTCAGCTAGGGTACAATCTGATGAGACATTGGCATGAGCAGTAAAGTCAGTTTAAGAATGCTGCACCACCTACTGCTGATTGCAGCTCTCAGGTGTTTGTGGGTTGGTGCTCTAAGTCAGGTACAGCAGTCAGCTCTTTCTTGAGGACCTGCAAAACTGAGGGGACAAAAGGGAGGGTGAATTGCAGTGCTGCAACTCAGAGGGAAGATGGATAAAGGGGGAAGGGTGGACTTCTCAAGTCAGTTACCCTGCTTGCCAAAGTCTGTGCTCACTGAACTGTCCTATATCTCATTCTTGTGAACAAGTCCCCCAAGGAGGAGAGAGGTTGTTTTTTTTCAGTTATTGTAATCCTTTTGACCTCATGCTTTCATGAGTTTGGTCTCTTCTTGTCAAAGTAGTTTTGCAGGTTGGCTGAATCAGGTACTATTTTCAAAGCTAACACTTTGAGTATTGTTCCTTAGCGATCCCTTAAGAATTGCTAAAATGTGGCTTRTCTCAAGCTATTCTGCTTTCTTCATTCTTATTTTTTTCCATTTAATTGCCAATTAAACTAAACAAACATATTCATACTGTAATTATCTCAATATACAGCTAAGTGGTTGGTATGCAACAGGTACTTGGAGGCAGCTATTATATATAGACTTTGTTTCATAGACCTATTGCTTTCTAGTCATTTTCTTCAATTAGCATGAAGACTTGCTCATGAAATTCATGCAGTAAGACTGTATTTTCAGCTTTTATATTAAGTAGGCAGTGGTTAATCTCTCGCTCTTTGAAATACGTATCAAAACTGTAAAATTCTGTCATCTGCAAACCCTGTGCTGCTAAACCATGTTTTCTTTTGCTTAATGTCATTACCCCATTTTTGGCCTGGAATTCAAATTAATATGCCACTGATCTGAAGGATTATTATTTATCTTTTCTCAGGTGCTTTTGAAGGACTGCTGTTGGGATCTCTGGAGCATTTAATTCTGGCTGTTAGAGGAACAGGAGGTAACAGTTCTTAGCATGTGAGAGTCCCACTTTGAAAGATGTTTAGTCTGAACACAACTGCAATTGACTATTAATAGGGTTGTTTGGCTCCTGTCCCACACCAAAGACGACAGATAGTTTAACACACCACACATAGTAGATACTGTTGCCTTTTTAGTAATTAACTTTTTGAACTCTGTGAAATAAGAATGAAAGTAACTTGTGGGACAGGCTAACTTGAATGATATTTTAAGGAATAATAATCTTGTCTCTTACTAGGTTTGCTCAATGTTATCTCTTACAATATCATGTTTGGATTTGCTTATAACAATTGCCAAGATGAATGGTGTACTGTTTTCTCGCCCCTACCTTTTATACTTCATATTTTTCTCTGAGAAGAGGTTTGGTAATTTTCTCCTGGATTTTTTTAGCCCTTGTCTATAAAGTGCCTCAGAACTTCGTCTATTTTTTTGCATAGAAAGTGATGCGCAGAGGGATTATGATTAAAACATTTGAAATGATGCTCAGACTTGGATGACAGTGGGAAGGAAAGTTGTTGGAAAAACATCAGGAAGACGAGGACTTCAGTCTCACTTTTTGTTCAGCATAGCTGAAACTTCTCCTGTAAAGGATGTTGGGAGTTATTCCAATCCTTCTTATTTCTGTTGTGAGTATCCTAACAAGTTTTTAGAAAACAAGTCATTTGGAAATGCTTCTTTACTTCTCGTTCCTTTTCAGCTACAAATTCCATTTGTTGTCTTCTTGCAGGGAAGAGCAGGCATTGAAGGGCCAGGGCACTGGAGCAAAAATGAGAAGCTCCATTCCTCAGATAGAGACAGTGCCAAAGAAATCTACTTGCAGAAAGGCAAGTACTAAGAACTTTGGTAACCAGAGATGTAGCCAGGGGCAAGACTTCCCTGGGCTGGGTTTGTGACTGTGTCTCCAGCATAGGGCACAGGGACCTGCAAGCTGGACCAGACAGTGCCAACCAAAGGGATGGTGGCAAGGGCAGATTTGGAGTTGTTTAATCTCTCTCCCCTTCTTTCCACCCTTCAGACAGGGAAGCCTTCTCATCTCCATACTGTTATTGTTAAACTCCATCACAGGCCCAATGCTGTAGGGGGAAAAGCACAGGGGATGTTTGGAAGTTGATTTTGTGACCTCTCTCTGTTAATCTCACTCATTAAGTGCCAGTTACCAAAACAGTGCATAGTTCTCATGCACTGCTTTTGAGTTCCAGGGCTCTGTGATATAATTCCAGGTTAAAAGACAGAAGCTGCYGTGGGACCTTGAGGAAACTTCTTGCCACAATGCCAGGTGCATTGTGCAATCCTCACTTTGTGATTTCTCTTCTGGCATGATTCACTTCTCCTGGGTTTAATGTTTTTCACATTCACATGGACTGGGGATCCACCTTTGATCCGGTGTGTTTGTCTTCTAGAAGTGTCTCTGATGATGAAGATGCATTAGGTGCTTGGGAGCCATACCAACCAAGGCCCTCTTTTCCTTAGTTTGAGGTTAGGTAGATTTTTAAAATCCTTGAAGAAATATCTCCCTGACAAGTAACTGCCATTGTTTTAAGCACTGTGAAATGTGATGTGGCTTATATCAGAAGCTAGGTGAGCTCTGTGCTGTTTTCTGCTTTTCTCCTCCTTCTGTTACAGAGTTGAAATCAATACTGGCTCTCTACATAAATTCCATCCCCGTGCCCTAAAACATGACCTTCCTTTTTATGGAAACTCCTGCTCACACTACATGTACCTGGAAAGACTAAGGTGTGAAGTCTGAATATACATCAGTACTGTGGCCCTATGCAAACTAGTTCAGGGAACTACGTCTGCTCCCCCGACATCTGATGGGTTTGGTGCAAACTCAGTTGTGCCTCAGGTGAAGGTAAAAGGAAAATTCCTCAAGAGTCCCTCTTTGTAATAAATAGCCCTTTAGGAAAGGAAGTCTCTAACACACATATATATTGTAGGTTGCTCTAAAGCAGGGGTTCTGTTTAATAAATGAGACTCTTTATGTGGTAGAATGGCAAAGATGGATGAAATCCAAAGAATGAAATGCTGCTGCTGGGGACTATTACCCAGGTAAAAACTGGGTCATTTTTACTTTAGATTTGAATGTCTTGTCATACCAGTATTCTTTCAAAATATGAGCACATCTATAGATAGCCTTGCTTTAGTACGACTTAAAAATAATAATAATAAAAAAGAGCTTGCCATGCTAAAGGCGTAGGATTTAATGATGAAACTTGCATGTGAAATTGGAAACACAGATTGTAACATAAAATGTTTTCTATTTGGAAAAACCTGGGTTTATCCAAGGACAGACTGACCACAAGATTACTGAATGCCAATGGCAATTACAGCTTTATTGGTTAATGAACTGGGCAGATTCTCAGCCTCTGCAAACTGTCCTAGCCCTGAGAAAGTTCAAAAGAGACAAATTTACATTCAGGTGCAGATCTGACCCACTGTTTATTCAAGTGAATGTATCTCGTTCTTTTATTAGCCATCAACTTTTTGTCTTTGTCTAGTAATACATCAACCTTAATGTTTCTCTCTGGCTGTTAAGAATTGCCTGAGTTTTGATGTTGTAAATTAGAACTGAACCCTGGTCAAAAATCAAGCCTTTAATTTTTAACTTTGGTTAACATGCATCTTTAATGTGTAAGCAACATGGCTGTTCATTCTAAATTACACCTTTAACAGCTTTTCTGATTGCTTGCTTACAGCAAAAACAAGACAAGCATGCACTTCCCATCTGGATTTTGAATTAAAACCAGAGTTCAGTAAACAACTTCATTGCCCGTGTTTTTTTCCTTCTAAACTTCTAGGAGATGTAGTTTGTATTCTCTTAAACCTGAAATAATATCTAGATCAATTAAAAATCCATAGGTCTAGTTCAGTCAGAAAACAACCTATTGACTTTTTAGACAACAGAAAACTAAGAGGGAGAGGTGCATTACAATGAAACAAGTAATTTTGGATGTAATTATGGGAAGTCCTTGAGGTGTTTGGATCTGCTCTTGCAGCTCAGTCTCACTGAAGTACCATTTGTTGGTGTCCTATAGGCCCTGCAGGACCTGGCCCCTTTGGTTAGGTGATGTGATGCCACAGGAAAGGAAGAGGGGAAAATTTTAGATGAAGTAAACTGAGGAGAACAGCACTGTCCTGTCCTGGATCCTTACTGACTGTCATTCTTTGGCGGTGAGACATCTGGGCTGATTATTTCATTTGTCTCTGAGTGCAAAGAATGATGAGCGGGGAGGATGGACCCTTCTACCATCTCAGCGTAGGGCTTCCCAGCATCACTGACAGTGTCTCCCCTCATTCCTGTTAGAGAATCCCTCTGCCCACCACCCTCTGGGAAGTACACGTGTGTAGAAATGTTAATGCTGAATGAGGTAGGAGTGCCCTTTCATGATGCCAGCTGTGTGGGAGTGAAGCAGAACAGCCTCCCAAAGCTTGTATTCAGGTGACCCCCAACACACAACGACAGGAGAGTGCATGCTGCTCCCAGTCTGGGATTGCAGCTCCCAAGCTCTGTCTGCCTGTTGCTGGGACATTAACTGGTTTGAACCATTCCCCTTCTAATTAAGTATGGTTAATCTGTGTGTTGGCTTTTTAGGCACCCATCTGTACTGGGTGGATCTGCTTGCTCCCCTCTGAGGATCCCTTCCTTTCCTCCCCATTGGCGTTGTTGGGGGATTAAAGTAACAGCGGCCCCATACACAAACGCAGCTGGTTCCGTTTGGTCAGCCTGAGCCTTGCTGTGAAACCATGACAAGAATTCCAGTAAGTTGGCAACACTGAAACACAAAGAAAACAACAATAGGAAAAGTCCTTCTGTGCAGAAAGGAATGTTTCAAGCACTGTTCTCCTACAGTGAAAGGAGAGAGGGTGGGAGGGAGGAGAGAGATTTGAAGAGGGCAGGTTCCCCCCCACCTCCCCCTGCAGCTCTGGATCTTGTGATGGAGAGATCTTATCCTCTCTTTGTGATTCAGAGGTGCCAGGAAGCTAATTGAATATTCTGATCTGCCCCCAGTGTTTCTTGTGGCTTGACCCCGGTGCTGTGTCGTACCACTACACCAAACAGCCCCRAACCTGCATAAATCACAACCTTGCAAAAGCCTACACTCTACATTCCCCCCCTCCTCGTCCCCCTTCCTTTCCTAGCTTGATAGATAGAAAACCTTTACAGAAAGGTTTAGGGGATATTAGCATCCTACAAGACTTAGGGAAAAATCTCTATCTGGTAATAAACAACAATACATTTCTCCAGAACTTTTGCAAGAATAATGCAAGCATCTCCACCCACTACTAAAAACTGCAGTCCATTGCAAAAAGAAGAAAAGTTAATGCTTGGAAATATCTGTTAAGTTCTGTCACCAGTGTCAGCAAATAACCACTGCAATGTAATGAATATGGTATGAAACTAATAGAAATAATATGTGGCATTTATAAAGGTGGTGGCATTAAAATTAATCTGACAAAGCTTCTTGCAAGATAAATAGACCCATCTTTCTCCCATAATGTATATACACGGTATATATGTTGTTTGCATATACATGTATGTGTGCATGCATGCATAGAAAGGAACAGCTTGGCATAACAAAACTTTCTACATAGCAAATTATTTCTGAGCAATATCAAACAAAATAAAAATCTAGCTTCACACAGTTTATGCATGATACTTCTGATCTGCAAGCAAAGCCCCCCAAAATGCTTGCCCTTTTCCCAAGACTGCATTCCAGCCTGAAATATCAGGATATCTTTATCTTTCCCCTGTGATGTTAAGCACTGTTCTACCCATGTTAATAGGTATATGATTCCTGAAATGGCAACAATACCTAAAACACAGGCAGACATTTCACATGTGCTGTATGAACCGTTGGAGGGTTAGAACTAGAGTAAGGTGTCTTCAACTGGTATCTTAAGCATTCGTAGCCAAAGCACTTTTATGAAACTGATTGTGTTTCCTGAGAAAGTGCAGAAGTAAGTTTCATCCCAGCAGTTTTCCTCTAGCAGTATTTCTAGGAGGAATACCAAAAAAAAAAAAGTTCAAAGCTTTATCCTATAGCTATAGAAAATTTTTTTATGTGAAGTATTTGTAAGGCTTAGTTGTCAAATGCACTTTTTCTTGCCTGGAGCATGCCTTTGAGATGTGTTTCGTTTGCAATTTGAAATTCCCCTGATCTACTCAAAATACAGAGCGTAGTACCAACGGACTCATGTAAAATCGCTGAAGTGCAGGGACTTGGAAGCATCTTGCCTATCCTGCAAAGTGTAGAAGGAGGGGCAGAGGCAGCCTGTGGCTGCAGGGCCTGGAGCAGTGCCTGATTCCCTTATGCTAGTTCCGGGGCCACTGGGTATAAAGAGCTTTATGCAATGTCTGGAGGGTGGGAGTTCGTAGAAAACGCGATGTCTCAACAGGCGAACACGCCTTTTTTCTGCAGCTAGCGGGATAAGAAGAAGACACCAGGCTCCTTGTGTTGCTGCTGTGCAGATCAGCACCCCAGAGTTGAGGAGCAGGTTTCTGAAGGAGCTGGAACGTCCCAGCCCAGATGGGACCTCACCATCGGAAGGATGGAAGAGCAGCAACTGCTTGCAAAGTGCTTATATTATTCACTGCATGCATAATGCAGGCTAGTTGCCAAGGTAAGCACTATGCTTCAACCTTTCCTGAATGGGACCTGCTCACACCGTGAGGAGCACATCCTTGTCCTGGGGACCTCTATGAGAAAAAGACTAAAGTACCTGAAAGTAGAGGGTTAATAGGGGAGCTGATTCAAGGGGCTCTTTTTAGTACTTAGGAGAAAGAGTTGGCTCTTTCCAGGAGCCATTTGATGAAGTTGATTTCTGTTGAGGAAAAGGAAGCACTGTCTTTAAAAAGACTGCAACCCCCCCCCCCCCCGGGTCTTTAAGTTCACTTCATCTTGCTCTTAAATTATCCCAGGATGTTTTTCTACAAACTTTTTTCTGGTTGTACAAGACAGCAGGACATAAATGTTGCTAAATTTGGAGGGGCAGCTTAGATTTTGCACCTCTATGGTCTAAACTCACAGATAGTTTTATAGAGATATAAGTGGGCAGCTTTCCCTGTGGTAAGAACTGCTTTACTATCTCCGAATAAGATACCCTGCAAAATAATCACTGCAGAGTTTTTGTGTTCTTCCATTTTTTTCTGAGGATCCTTGTGGCCTTCTTGCTACTGAAGTGTGCATGCGGTTTTGTAGACCGAAATTCACCTGTATTCCAAGAGCAAGTTTGGTAACTGCTAAAATTATACCTAGGGCTGTTTTTAATTAGGTGTGCACAGGCTACGGCACTTGCATACAGACATGTTGTGCCTGTGTAGGGGTGTATGCTGCGGACAGGTTTGCGTRCATGTTGGATGTGCAGTCATTTACGGAAGGCTGCAAGAAAGAAACAGATGCTTAGTCGGGAGCACAATAAGCTTCCCTCGGTCAGTCTCAGACACAGATTTGAAGTTGAGAGAGGGAGAACTTTTTCTTTGGGCTTTGCTGTTGCTAGGCGACCGTGGGGAGCATGTGACTGGCAGAGCAGGCTGAGCGCTGTGGCTGCGCTGCCGCCTCTGGTACTAATCTGGCTGCTGGGGATGGAGTAGCTGTGTCTCCAGTCCCTCTCCCTGGCCTGTAACTGCAGCCCGTCTCTTCCTGTCTCCTCCTCTTTGCACAAATTAATTGCCCTGCAGTGAGCATGAAACCTTTCTTTTTGGAGTAAGAGTGGCTGAAGTACATTTCCCAGGCCCTGCATATTGACCTGGCAATCCTGCTGATAGTGTGTGTGTGTTTGTGTGTGTGTGTCTATTACATGTGCGTTCAAATTGTTAATCTGCTTTCTTTGCTCAACTCTTAGTTTAAGCTCCTTAGACAGAATCAAGTAAGTAAGTATACAGCAACTGCTGCTAGCAGCTCCCACTTATGAGCAGGGAAATAGGAGATAGCTAATGTGCAGCAGAGCCCTGCAAAAGCTCTAGCCAGGGAGGTCACGCCGGGCAGAGAGTTAATCCTATGCACTATTACTTTACATTGGATTGAATGGAAGCTGCAGTACTGTTTTAAAAGTGCTGACTATTTTGGACCCATCCAAAACACATGACAGGATAAGGTGAGGGAAGCTTAAACTAGAATCTGTAGGCAGTGGCAGTGCAAAGCTTCTCCTCTGCTGGCCTTCTCCCCACCTCTTCCCCCCCTCTCCCACCCCTTCCATAGTAGAATAACTGTGCTAATGAAACAGTATAGTTTTAGTAATGGGGTAACTGATACTAGTAAAATCTCTGAATAGGAATCTTGGCCACACTGTGATTGTTATATTGAAATATTTGGTGTTGTTAAGTTCCAGCTCCTTGAATCTTGAGATCATGTCAGACTCTTGTCCCCCCCCCCCCCCAAAAAAAAAAAAAGCAGTAAGARAATCTTGAAAACAAATCCAAGGGTCAAAAGAAAAATGATGCAAATTGTATTATCTTTTCTAATCCTCMTTATTTTTAAAGCTGTTTCCATARTGTTTTTGAAAACCTGAGGTTGACAGGACCTCAGTATTCCCAGTATGAGCTGGATGTTTCTAGAAGTACTCTGTTTCATCTGAGTGCTTGCTCAAATGCTAGTATGATTCTTATGTTATTTATCTAATCCCAAATTTACTGAAATTAAACATACCAATTATAAACTAAGTAAAAATACTGCCTCTTGTAATTAGCAGTAATGTAGGGCCTGGTTCTGCAACTTTTACTCTATAGGCCTTGTTGCTTGTATGGTAACTGTTGTCAGAAAAGATTGCAAGTGGGATCCAGAAAGCTACCTAATTAAGCATAGYGTCAAGAAAGCATTACAAGACTAACATTAATGATTGTTTTGAGGAATCTCAAAGCACTTCACCCTCAAACRTAGTCATAAACCATAAGCACTGGATGGATGTTGTACCCTCAACAGTTTTGCAGAGGGCAAACGAGATCACTAGGGCAACTTTGCAGTTGAACAATGAGTTCTTTAATGTTCTGCAAAGCTTACCAGATCTGCATACCCTTGCAGTATTCCACGTAGCATCTGTTATCGGGCCCACTTTATCTAACATGGAAGGCCTGCTTTACTGTTTGTGATGAGGATTTAGTACCTGAGAGTGTTTGAAGTTTTTCTGTTCTTAATGGATCAGTGCCAGAGGAACTGTTAGTTTATAAAATCATTCTTTATATTATAAAATTATTAATAGAAACTTGTTGTTTTTTCTGAAAAAGAATCCTTCTCTTTAGACATGAYGTATTATCTACATTCTTTGCAAATCTACTGTATTTAATGTTTCTGTAACCTATATATTTCAGATCACTTAAATTTCCTCCACTGTTGCTTTTTGGTGTCTCTTAGGTCCCTGGTGACCTACTTTCAATAGAGATGATGTAAATCTTCCAGAATTAGTATTAAAATAATACTAATTATTTCATAAATCATTAAATAATTTGACTTTGGTATTGATTTTTGTTGCCAATTATGTTAAACTAGTACAAGCTACAAAATATTACCAGTCTCACTTTTTTCAGGCTTTCACATACTAAAACTGACTTTTGGCTTTGCTACAGTTAATTGCAAAGTAAGAAATTACTTTTGTAAGGCCAGGGCTTCCTTGTACTGTGTAGTTTACAACAAGATTTAAATTGCTGTTTGAATTTTTTTTTTCTTTTTCTGGTAGATGCTTCTGAGGATCTTTTCATTTCTTTAGCACTCGTCATGTATGGTGTCAAAGAAGACAGATTGTTTGGTGTAAATTATGTGTGATCAATGGTTGTTGTATATTTTCCATGTTGATAAATCATAATTTTGGTCTAAACTTCCAAATTCTGGGAAATGCAGCTGGAAGTGCAAGCATTTCTGTTAATGCTCCTTCTCATTACATACATGGTTATTTTTTGAATTTTTGTATGCTACATTGAGTTAAGAGGCCAGAAGATGACAGCTAGGTTGATTTCTGATATGTATTTTATCGTTCCTTTTTCAGTAACTCATGCTCTACTGACTTTAAGCTTTCTGTGGTGGTCTCAACACCAGAAGATTTTTTTAAATAAATTTTTCTTAAGGAAGCTTATTCATCCATTCTGTGTGCATCTTGGTGAAACATGATTTGAATAGAAAATTTGCTGTAACACAGAAGTTGTTATATCAGATTTGATTTACTTTCTAAATCTCTGCAATGATAAGTCATCAGTTTAAATCCAACTGAGGGCAATAGGACTAAAATTTGTTACCTTTAAAAAGTGTCTGTTAGTCTCTGAGAATGAATGGTATTCTAAGACTGAATCTATATGGTGTGGGGAGGTCATATCTCAGAGATCACAACGAATGTTTGCATGTCCTGAAGCCAGTGAGTGAATAGGTATGATCAGTCCAAGCAGAGAAGAGCTACAGCAACTATTACTCTTTCCAAATTGGCAGGGAGAAACAGGCGCTTCCACTAAGTATTGCAATAGTGCAATCTTCAAACTAAGAATACAGTGCTTTTTACAGACTCTGCCTTCACTCCAGTCTGTTTCATCTGTCCGTAGCACGATGTATAGGGACATTGTTGCAGGCCACAAGCCAGAGTCCGTATTCGTACTCCCTTGTACAGAGCTGTACATGTTGAAATGACTGTGATGCCTGTCCAAAAGATTGTGCCCCTGCCAAGACCCACTTTTTGAAGACCTTGAGTTAGACTTTTCTTAGGGACAGAGGATTTGGGACTGATGAGAGGGGAGAAAGGAAAGTAAGAGAATGAACATGCCAGTGTGGTCCTTACTGACAGTGTAACACGTACTGCACGCAACCTATGGTGCAGCAGTGTTTGTCATGATCCTGCGCTAGTGTAATTTTCCTGGTTTCCATTGGTAATGTACTCAAACAACATCAAGAGCAAAATTCCCACTCAGTGTCTGTCTACCTGGTTCTAAACTTGCTTCTTTCCTGAGGGCTTGAGAATTAAAAATACATACCAGTGAAACACATTATAATCTTCTTACATTTTAATGAACAAAAATGATATTTCTATGAAATGACAGCCAGTRCTTCAGAGTAGGGTTCTTTTTAATGAGTAGCCCTCTTTTAGTACATCTCTTGAATTTTCTTAATAATTTACTCTTTTTCTTTATACTGTTAAGCAAAGCATATCAGGAATTTGCTAAGTAATCAGCTAAAGTGAAGAGTGGGACAACCCCCAAAATTTTAGTTAAAAATTGAAATTAGTAATTGGATGATACGTGGTTAGATTTAGGTTCTTTGCTAACTGCTAGAATTACAGTAAATAATTAAGCTACAGGAGTTGAGACAAACAGAGACAGCACATCTAAGGAGATTTCAGCTAAGATAGATGTGTGATGTATGCAATGCTTCTGTTTCCCTGTAAGACAACCCAAAACCTTCTTTCATATATTGAGCTGATTGGAAATCTGAGCAATGAAATCCCACTGTAATCCAGATTTACTATCCCTGTGTTTTGCAGGAAATGAGCAAAGATTCATTTGGGGGAAAGGTAGAATGCAATTTCATTAAATCCTTTTAATTCTTTTCCTTTTGGGCTTCCTGGATTGACATGAAATCAATCACAGTATTCTGAGCCTCTCCCACTCTGCATGCCTTCTTTCACTGTTAGATTATTGCCAGATCAAAGCCCACTGGTGTTTGTTTTTATTTTCTCATTATTTAGGACCAAACCTGGTGGTTTTCTGTCAAGGTTTTTCTTTTAACCGAATACATTTTTTTTTGTTTAATTGAGCAATATGCAGGCATGTTTTAGAGAGAGTTCCTTTTATCTTTGTGCGTTTTGGATGAAATGCCATTCAGTTCTCTTATCAAACCTACATTAGATCTGAGAGCTTGTGAAAACTCTTCAAATGAACAAATATCATGTAACTTGGAATCACATTGTAGTACCACTTTTTAAGCAGGAGTTTATAATTGCTTCTCATCTTTTAGAGTTCTGCTTAAGAAGTGCTGGAACAATGTAACACTTTGGGTGTTTTAAAGGAAATTATGCTTTCTAGAAGATATTATGGAAAAACATTAAAGGTCTCTTCTAATTAATGACATCTATATAAAGAGAAGTTGATGTTTTTATTGTAGATTGTGTCACTGTGGCTAATTAGCTATAATTGGATAATTTAARTCAGTTAGCTTCTTTTTAATAGTTTATATTAAAACTGACAAAGACTAGCGCTGTTTTTCAAATTACTTTAAAATATATGCTTCTTCATGTAATTTAATAATTATACTTTATTCTTAAAGATATCTTGAACCATTTCTAGTTGAAGACAGAGCAAGGGTTCTCCTCAGTCTAGCCAGTGCCACTGCATTAATTTCAAAGAAATTGCTCCTGAGTTGTACTGACCTAAGGGAAGGAAAGATAGGATTCAGTCAGTGAAGTGAAGAGTAAATATCGCTTTTTATAGCTTATCGTTGTTGGAGATGCAGTTTGAAGTCCACTTTCTTATGATAATGTTTGTTTTATTAACTGCTTTTTGCTCCCTTAACTCAGCACATTTTTTAGAATGGTTTAAGAAAATTAAGTTTAATGAGTAAGCATGGAAATGTTTAATGGAATGGATAGCCTTTAGCAGATTCCATGAGCTTTTACTGTTGGTTTCAAGCCTTTTAATGTTTCCTTTGTTTTGCAATGCTTAGAGTGGATTAGAGATCTAAGGATCGTTGTTACAAGTTTTGTTTTGAATTAATAAAATGTCATATAAGAGTTAACTGAAATTTTTATTTTATGAATTGTTGTATTTTATGGTTTTGGCAAGAATAAATTGCCTTCGTTTAACACTGAAGAAGCCAGAGCCTCAGCAGAAGGGCACTGTTTACAGCAGTGGCATGTSTGACCAATTATTTTCTTGTACAAGCAGATCCTGATACTGTACCAGGCTGAGTAGAGTTGAAGAATGGGGGTCCTTTCCTATATGGAATCCCTTTGATGGGGATTGCAGGCACATGCTTGTGTGGATCAAGGAGGATTGGGGCTTTAGGTGTTTTTTGTAACATCTCTACAAAAAAATTGGTGCCATACGCAAGATATCCCAGGAATTGATATGTTCATGTTTAGTGCTTAGGCAATGATTTTCATCTTCTGAAGCCATTATGCACTTTAGCAAGTCAAATAAACATACCATAGAAGGTGTAGTTTAGTTTGACAAAGCATAGGGCCTGCAGAATTGGACCTCATACATAGATAAATAAGCCTCCCCAGGTTTGCCCAAAAGGAGGAAGTTTACTATGTAAACTGTTTACTGTTCACATCAGTCAACAGCAGTGGGAACTCCCATTTAGGTGTGACCAAGCTCTTGTCCTATAAATTGTATTCTGAAGCTACAATTTCATGAGATAGGATGAGCCAGTTTAACAGCTCAGCTATTTAAAAAGCAGGAGGCCCCACCTTCCTTCCCTCCTGCCTGCAATGCCCCAATCCCTTGTTGCTGTCAGCCCTGTGTTCTTCCTACTGCCCACTTCGTGTCAGCACCACTGCTCACCAGGCCTCTCTGTGAGCTATTTTCACTCACAAACCTGGTGGAAAACTAAACCAGGCCTAGAGATTTGGGTAGGTTCCTGGTGGCTTAGCGCATTAGAGCAGTACACAGAAGGGTCCAGTAATTGCCAGAGTTTGTACAAGAAAGAAGACCTCAGCACCGAGTGGGGGAAAGAGAGGAGTTGGAAAGAGGGAGAGAAAAAGTGACCCTTTTCTCCATGGTCGTAAGTCTATGGATTGGCTCATGCAATCACTGCTTAAAGCTACCTTTAAGCACATACAGGAGATGCTTGGCTAGCCATGTTGATTACAAGAGTTGTCCCGTCAGGGCTATCATGAACCGCTGTTAGCACTGTTGGAAACCCTTTGGTAAAGTTGTCTCGTGTAAATAGATGGCTTGACTTGAATGGGACTGCTCATGTGGTCAGTTCGAGCAAGCTGGCAGGGTTGTGCTCATCCTGCAGTACAATAAGTGAGTTGGACCATAACCAAGAACTTGGAACGCTGCTGCAGGTTTTATTGTCTTTTTTGCTTTACTGATAAAAACTGAAAAATTTTTACTGCTGAGAGGCATAATAGGTTTTTAAAGCTATTAGCCACWTGACACAAATGAACTACAAATGTATCTGAAATTAGTGACAGAGCTTCTGGTGTCTTCCATATGAGTATATGAGCTGTCTTTATTAGTTTTGCAGTTTTTGAATTTTCTCTATCAAGCCAGCCACAGAATGCGCTTTAAAGCCTGACTGACTCATGGAAAATGAATTTCAGTTCCTAATATTGTGTAAATGTACTAAAGTACTAAAATTCATTTTATTACAGCTGCGGTACATGAAAGGTATTTACTGGAGTAATTAAACTGGGTCTATTTCAGTTATTAATGTGGGCCATGGCTAATTTCTATTGGCTGAATCACTAGGAAGTCTTAGATATAGATCAGCCCTGCCGTGTCATTTTGCTCAGGTGAGAGGACCATCTGCTTCAGTGGGAGTTTTGCCCAATAAAGAGGGCAACAATGACAATCCGATTTCTTTGGCGTTTGCAAAAGAAGCGATACCCATTTGTGGAATTTGTATTGTAACTGTAGGCAATTAAAAAAATGACTATCAGTGTCATAAAAACTAATAACAGCATTTTTTGTATTAGTTTTGCAGTTTTTGACTTTTCTCTATCAAAGCAAAACTTTAAAACTCAACTTTGAGTCCTTTATAAATGTGGGCACCTCTTGAATTTGTTGAAGGAAAAAAGAGACTGAAGGACAAATAATTAAATTCAGTGAAGTAAAAAGCAGCATAATTTGAAATAAGAGTGAGGTAAAAACTCCAGCCTGAATAAGCTACTTCATCCGTTCTAATATTTTACTGCTTATTAGGTAACACAAACTCTTTCTCCCTGTTTTTTCTTTGGTTTCCAAAAGAAAAGAGGCTTTGGCAATTGATTGCTATTTTTTATATATGCAGTAATTTTTGACTTGTTGGCCTATATAACCTTTTCTGATAGCAAAAATTCTCAGAGACTTAAATCTCTACAAATTTCATAAGGTAGTAGAGAGACACACACAAATTACAGTATTGCCCTGTTAAGGGAAAAATAGGCAAAACTTGATCATTGTACGTTCCATATGGGGTACTGACTCTTTGGCTGGTAAAGTACCAGATGTGGGTGCAGGCTCCTTCCTAGTAGGCATTTGGAAAGACATTCATGGAAGCTATTGCTGGGAGGTAGGGGTTACAGTTTAAAAGGTTGCGAATCTGTAGGCAAGCCAGCGCCTGCAGTTCTGTGAGCGGTGGAACGCCTTTCCTCGTATGCACATAGTGTGTGTGACTGGCCCCTGTGTAACGTGGGAGAGAACCTGTGCCTTTGTTTGTTTGTTTGTTCACTTGCTTCTGAAGTAAGTATACAGTACGCAGTGCTTCTGTGCTCTTGTGTGCCCCAAGATGCACTAAGGGTGGCGCTGACCTGGCTACACAAGGCAGAGCGGGAGAGCCGCCTTTCCTGCTGTGCCCCTCTGTGCTTGGAGAAGGGCTCGGTGTAGCTAGCCAACGTCATCTAAAGAATTACTTTCAATATTGTGCCTATTTCTTCCATTTATCTCTTCTGATGATTTCATCATCAATTTATATGTTGCATAGCAATTTTCAATCTAGCAGTAATACACAAAAGAGATATAAAAAATTTACTTGATTGCACTCTCACAAACTGGATTGGAAGACTTACTGAGAGTGATTCCTCGCGCTGCAGTGACTCATCAGCTTTCTGGAGAGCATGACTGAGTTGAATGCAGCTCACTGTCTCAGCCTGGGGTTTAATTTTGAGAGCAAACAGCACATTTGATGGAAAACTTATTAAAAAAAAAACATTACAGCTCTTAAAATGAGAACAGCTGAGAAGGTGGTTTTATCATCTGCTACTGCATCTAACAGACTTTCTTACCTGTACAGTACAGGTCATCTCTAAGTTGTTTAAGCGCTTTTTTTTTTTTTCGTTTTCCACACTTTATATAGTTGTAAATACTTCCAGCTCTTGAAAATTTTCCTCAGTTGGTCGTATTCCCCCCACCCTTTTCTCTGTTTCCCRGTTGTTGTTCTACAGCAGCCTTGGGGCCATTAGCAAGGTTCATTCTTATGAAAATGCCTGCGATGCTTCCTTCTGTGAGTAATTGGGGGTGTCTTTTACTTCTGTGTTTGCTGGTTCTTCTTCCTCCTCATGTCATTTGTTCAATTAGAACAGATTTTTGCATATTTAATATGCCATTCAAAAAAATGGAGACTCCTGTGATTTAGGAGCGCTCAGAAAAGTATGCTTCCCTAGAGATCCACAGTCCTTGCTTATCCAGCTAACACAATCACAATCGATTTATGTGGATTAAGACATTGAATGTCAAGACAACTGGTTAATGCTATCCAATTTAGTGCAGAACATGTTCTTTACATATAATGTATCTGAAATATATTTTTATATTGTGGAGGCTAATATTTCAGTACTGCAAATATTGAATCCCTTGAATTTGGCCATACAGTTAATAAAGTTATTGAAGTCTGTAAGAAAGGAGTACAAATAACTTTTATTAGTCACCTTGGAAAATACATACACTGGGATTAAAGAAAGTGTCCAAATTAATGGCTGATTTTGGTAGTCTTTGAAAAATGGGAAATTTGACAGTGACTTAAATGGAGCATGGCCTGTTCAATATAAAGAATATTTACTTTACCATTAGAAAGGAGTATCACCTGTCTATTAGAATTAGCCCTTGTTTAAAAGGATTATTTCTTTTTCCTGTCCTGATTTAGGACTAAGAAGACAGTTAAAGCAAGCTTGCTGCTTTTTAAAAAGTATATGAGTTGAAGCAAGATTATAAAGGAACTGTTATTTTTGTTAGTTTACCTACAGTCCTATGTGATGGTAAAGATGCATAATATGGATACATGCTATTTGAGGGCATGTATGATAAAAATGGTCGTGATTTTAATTTAAGACTTTTTCTTTTTACATCTAAGTTTAGCGTGAATATTTTTAATATATTGCATATCTTTACAAATGTTCCAGTTTTTATTTTTTCTAGAATGACTGCTTTAAAGTGATAGTGTAGAGACCACAGTCATTTTGTTCTGAATACCAGAACTGAAGAAAAAGGTATTTTTAAAGTTGAGTTTTATTTTTGGTAAGAGACTCATATCTGACCTATTGGAAAATTAGGAGCTTGTTCTTGTCATTATTAGTTCATGTTTATACTTGAAAAACAAAAAATTAAATCAATTTGTTAAAAATTAATTTATAACCTGTTTCTGTTTTTATCAGAGTGTTTTCATTTATTGCCTTTTCAATTAACAAAGCTAAAGTAAGGTAGAGAGGATGAGGATTATGAATATCTTTAACGTTGCTAGGAGGCATTTACAGTGTCATTCCTTTGAACTTGATGTCTGCAGGAGACTTGGACCCTTTTTTCTTTGCAGGAAAATTTTCCTGCTTAGTTTCAGTAGATTAAAATCCGAATTTCTTTAATTCTTGGATTTATGTAGAGACATTAGCAGAAATAAATCTATAGTCCTTTTATGACTGCATTAAAACAGCTGAAAACCCTCCCTCACTCAAATAGTTTAACATAGAATACTATAATTTTAAGGTTTTTTAAAAAGAGTTTACATGTGAGCATTATTAAAATGAGCTCTGGTGCGGTAGTATTAACAATGATTTCAGTTGACAAGTGTCTGTATGTGCAAGAATTTGCAGACATAAAGTGCAGAATAGACTTTTGGAATCCGGGATGTAGTCACGTAGATTTTGTACCATTTCTTCTCAGAAGGGACTCCTTTCTCCAGAATTAGACTTCCCTTTTTTTGCACTGAGAAAACATTACTTCTTTGCAAGTGGTTTTGGAAGAGAAACTGTAAAAATCTGAAGTTGCAGTGAAGCGTGGATTTCTAAGTCCATAATGAAAGATCGCACCGATAAATTGAAAGTGTACATGTTCATTTTTGTTCTTGAATTTTAAGGTGTTTTTTATTAAAAATAAATTAGTATAAATTTTAGGAAGTAGGGTATTGGGATCAACTCAGACAGCCAAGACCTGTTTAGCACAGCTTCTGATACCCATTGTTCCACTGAAATCAAGACATGGTGTAATCACAAGATCTGCTCCTGTGAATGTGGAGAATATTTAGCTCATTTATTTGAGATAGAAATAGTTTCTGCATATCCAGGTGGGCTTAGAGAAGGAAACAAATAAAGACAAAACTTAATTCTCCATTCTGTTGTCATTCCTCTCACCTTTCTGATATCAGCTCTATTTATAATCCAATAATATTTAAAATTCTACATATGAGTGGATTTCTAGGGACAGAGTCAGGGCTAGAAGCATCATTTTCTGCAGTTTGGTGGGAAACAGCTCTTTTAATATTGTCATCAATGGATTTTTGCTGAATTTTGGGCAAGTTGTGCAATTAGGGGAAGTTGTGTAATTAGCCAAATCTCTTGGCCCAGTTAATGTCAGTGGAGAACCAAATCTGTTATGTTTCAAGTTCAGTCCTTTTTTTTCTGTAACACAATCTGTATGATTCATATTCCAGAAAGTTTTTTAAAGTGTCTGCATCTTTGCTTAGGACCTAGGGAGTGCATAATAAAACAATCAGATTAAAAAAAACAAAATGCTTTTCCACAGGCATCACAAAATTAAATGAAGGAACCTGTTGCCACATGATGTTGTGGCATAAAAAGTATAAATGGAATCAAAATCAGAGTAAACAAGTTTGTGAAGCATAGTGCAGTGGTTATTGTTAAATACACCAATGTGGATGGAGTCTCTAGCTAGGAATCCTTTCACCACCAATGGCGCAAAGGTTGGAGGGCCCTCCGTAGGCAGGATCAAGGGGTAAATACCTGGTAAATACCCCAATAAAACTCTGCGCACCTCTTGTGCACCATGTGCACCGTGTTCCTGGAGTGTTCCTGCAGCACAGGAGAATATGCAGTGGTGAAAGGAAGAGCAACACAGCCTGGCCTTTGCTTGTTGGCACTGGGGCATCCAGGTGAGTTCCAGTGCTTGCCATCTTTAAGCTGCACACTCTCTAGGGTATGACCCTTCTTTTTGTTACGCTGTGTTTGTACAGTCCCTGAATAACTACTGAGTCTGTAGATACTATCTTACTAAAAATCTGGTGATAAAATCTAGTTGAATAATAATGCAATAATAGATGCTGTCTCTCAGGCACTGCAGCTCTTCTTCTTCAGATTGTTCACTGACTGTTCATTTTTTCACATACAAATCTATATACAGAGATTTGCCAGTCATGTGAAGTAAGTGCAGACTCATATCTGTACTGTCTTTTCATTGATATTGTCAATTAAAATTATTTCTCTAGCATAATCTAGTTTGCAAACACAAAGGCACAAAAAACGTTCTGTATTGTGAGTCCTTGAGGACTGAAAATAAATATTGTATTCCTTTTTGTAATACCAATAAATGATAATTGGGTCTAAGGTTATTCTATTGTAACTCTTTTGTCTGAATAGTTAGCATTAAGTATTAAGGCACTTTGCAGAACATAGACTGAAATAGCAGAATTAAATATTGCCTTAAGGTAAAAATGTAGAATTTAACATAATTTTATCAGACTCCATTCCATTTTTCTTTATAGTTTAATTAATCTTTGTTCATTTTTCTATTATTACTGCTAACAGAATATTACTTTTCAGTATTATGATGTGTTTTACAAAAATAAGCAAAGGTCTTTGCTGGATTACGAATTTTCTTCTTTCTTTGTAAGTGTGGGGGAACCGAGTTGGAATTTACAAAGGTTCAGCCTCACCTCCCTGAGCATTCCAAAACCTCAGGTTGTTTGAAGTGTAATTAAGCTAGGCAAAAAATACGGCATCAAAGTGTATGAAAGCACAGGTATATCTCTAGAATTCTACCTGCAAAGCCACTAGAGTGGGCTGTATCTGTGCATGTTTTATTTGGRGGCAGAATGGAAGCAAAGAATACCCTTTGTTAGAAGGCAGGAAGGGAGAAAAGAGAAGTTGTCACTTTTTTGTGTGTGTGAAATTTATGTGGAAGAGGCTTGTAACGTACAGTTCATTAGCACTTACTTTGAAAAACTGCGTTAAAATGGAATGTATTAAAGGTGGAGCTGTTTAGTGGAAAAAACACTGTCTTAGAGAACTTTACTCGTTTAAATGTAAAAAATCTGTTTTGAGAGATGATTCCTGAAATGCGAAGCATTTACAATTTAAGTTTCATTTCTAAGTTGAGAGTTTGAGAGTGGTAAATTCTACCCTGGGTTTAATACTTTCTTCATTACTTTAAATCTTTCATTCAAGCTTAACCATTAAAAAAGTGTGTATAGTTCACAAAGAAGTTGTAAGCAGGAAGAGTGAAGTGCTGGATGATCTTTTTGGTCTGTTCTATATGGTCAGAATAGACAGTCATGATGCCCTTAAAATCTGTGGATGATATAATATTAATTCAAAAGATGTGGGATCAAAAGTGAAAGTATGGAAGACTCCAAGGTTAAATTGGCAGGTAGAGAAATGTATGAAAAGAAACTGAAAAGACTGGAACAGTTTAGAAAGGAACTGAGTAAGAGGAGCCTAAACTAATATACTGAATAAATAAGGCGGTATTCATTTCTATTAAGAGCTGAATGTAAAATTTTGTTTTTAATATAAGATGATTGAGTTTAAGCTTTAGTTCTCAATCTGAATATTTATACACAAACATACTGGGGCAAATGAAGCACAGAAAAGGTTGAGAGGGCATAGTGGACTGTATTTCTGTTGAAGACTGCAACCCTGTGAATTAAAATCATTGTGCTGTGAAATGCCTTAAGCTATTAACTTCTCTTTCTTCTGACAGTGTTCCATAGGACTTAGTGTGACATTCATTAGTGGCGTGATAGGTGACTACCATCTTCTGGTGGCTGTGGAGTTTGGCAGTAGTTGAATTTAGGCTACTTTATTCCTATGCAGTGATCATTGGGCATAATTCTCTCCATATACTACACCAGTGTAAGTCTTCTGTAACTGTTAAAGACAAGTTAATCTGTGCAGGCTTACACAGATTTAAATAGAATTGGACATAGTTGCACTTGTTTTGCAGAACACAAGGTAATTATATTGAATAGTGCATGTGTTACACAGAAGTTGCATTATCCTTTTTGGTAAGAGATACATTTGTTTTTAATAACAAATTAAAAGCTAAAAAGGTATTTTGTTTGGTTAGGTTTTTTTCCAGTCTTTGCTCTGACAGAATCACCTTTATGTTGCTTTATTCCAGTAGAAAATGACTGCCTGGCATAATCTTTGTGCAAGTAGCTTAATCTGAGCTGGTAATATTAGCCTTCTTGGTTTTTACCTAAGTAAACGGTGAATCCTAATCATACACTCAGAAGTGTCTTACGTGGGAATCCCAGATACAGCCACAGAAGGTGCAGTGACAGAACTAGCATAAAGCCAAAAGATAGCAAATATGGCAAGAAGTTTAGGAATAGTGCTCTGGGAAATATTTTTCCAGTGAAAATTCTGATCTCTGGTCTGCATTCTTCAGTACTAGACTGATGTATATTAAAGATGACATTGTACATTTGTTTTTTTCCTTGGTGTTTTCCTGAATATCGAACGGTTCAAACAGGTGTTTTTCATTAAAAATTATTTTTTGTTAATGCCCAGAGAGTTGTTTTTATATATGTTCCTCTGTGTTTCATAGATTCTGTCATGTATCTTTCTAGTTTGTATTTTAGTGATGTTTTCATCACAGTAGAAGACTAAAAAAGAATTACAGTAAAAATAAAGCAAAACCAAAAAATCAACCCTCTCTTTTTTTTAACTTTCAAAAGTGATCTAGATACTTTTCTATTAGCAAATTTTAAGCATGTGAAGATTAAACTTTAACTGTTTCACTGTTTATTTTTAAACTCAGTGGTTATTTCCTGCAGGAATCCTGCTAACGGGATTCTGTTTGCCTGAAAGAAGTGTCTGGTTTTATCAGCATCTGTCAGAGTAAATCAGAAGTTCTACGGAAATTAGCTCATTAGTATTAATTTTTGACAATATCTGACTGATTCATGAACTACCTTGCCATTTAAAAAAATCTACTTACTGAAAGCAAATTCTTCCATACGATTTCTAATTACTAATCCTTCAATGAATCTAGGCTTCAAATAATGGCAATAAAAACATGTAATGGCAATAAACAGGGGGATTCCCCTTGTCTTCTGACAGTTCCTTCTTTTTGCTGAAACTCGGGTGCTGCAGCCTCACATTTCATAGCATATACCAATGGAAATAGCCCTTCTGGTCTCATTCTTCCTCTGTGGGTACTAGTCAGTGTAATGCCTGCAACATATTTTCTTAAATTAATACCATTTAAAATGTATAATTAAATTCATAGCAAGTAAATCACAATTCATCAGATCTCATAAGTTTGTAGTACTTGTTTTTAGCAGAAGAAGAGTAGATGATGTTTGTAGGTGTCTGTAGTAACAAGCATGGTTATTGCTGTTATTGCTGACTTGGTTATTTTTCTTTCATTCTGCATATTTCTGCTGGGTGTTTGTAGCAATAGATTTTGCAGTCATTCTTTTTACTCCTGGTTACTTTCTCCTTTGTAGAAGTGAGAATTATTTTTTTATCACAGTTGAAAAACACGCTTTTTAGAACTTTGGTGAGAAGTGCTTTTGAAACTGCAGTTCACTTCTACTTCTTCCATATTACTTACTTCAAAGACTGTTATTTTAATGAATTAGCATCATTATTTGCTATGTAGTTTTCTTTGTTCTAAAGGTACTATAAAACAGTGATCCTTGAATTATCTTTTTTTTTTTGTAAAGGCATTTCAGAGCTCCTTGCCTTCTGTTATAAGTAAGCATGGAAGATTACATTTGAAAAGGCTAATGTCATAATTAAATGAATTATRTAGTAGGTCTGCTGATGAATTGTGTAAATGGACATTGGTACAGCACTTAACTGTATGTAGATCTGACCAACTTAAGCTATAATTCTGGAAGTATTACAGAGTGTAGGAGAACTGGATGCTTTGTAGGTATTCTGTTAAAATTGAGTTACCATTTCTCATACTGTACAAAGGCTGCTATGTTTATAATGCTTTCTAAAAAGTTTATCGGTGTTATCACCTCATTTTTTATCACTATAAGGATATGTTTAAATGTAATAATTTCATACAAGATAGGCAAAATAAATTAGTATTGTACATAGTGCTTAAAAATGTTTTTGACTTACTTGCAAATAATGATACAAACTATAGTGTAATTATTTCATATGTTGCTTGTTTAGACACATCTTTTTCATTAGAAACTCTAAATCCTCTGGATGTTGATTTAATTCTCTATTGTAACTTCTTTTTAAATAAGTGGCTATGAATAGTCCTGTGGTTTTGAGAAGCAATAATCTRCTAAATGTACAAACAGATTTAGTTTTTACTTTACATATTAATTCCAATCGATAAATGGTGTTACATGTGTTGTGTTTATTAGAGCTTTAGCTGGTAATCTCATATGGAAATGTTGCTTTGTAGGGCAGAATTCAGCAAGAGGGCCTGGGATTCCAGAGTGAACTTGTACATTCCTTCAGGGCATTTTTGCAAGGGAGGTTGTTGTGTTTTAAAGGTAGTTGATAAGAGACCTGCACCACCAACCCCAGACCTGCACCACCAACCACCATCATGCATTAGTCTATAGAAGGTATTTGGGTGAACATACTCCTGTACCACTCCGTACCACCATTTATTCAAGTGAAATTTTTGACCATTTGCAGGATACATTATAAATCAGGATGTCACTACCAGACAATCAGATTTGAACATTCCTTGCATAAAGTAGCTTGCCTATATCCCTTAGGAATACATCACTTAACTGTGTTTATGTGACAGTGTTGATATGCCTGGTTTTACATGAAAGTTAGGGTAGCATGTTATTTATGTCATCATGAATTCAAAAGTAGGTGGTTGTGCTTTATGTGTACTGAGGTTATTGTCTCTGGATAAATCTCTTAGAATAATTGAAAGATATGGTTTTATTGTATGGTTATTAATTAAAACAGGAAATAGGGTTTTTTCTTCAGAGCTGGGCTTTGCTACTGCCTCAGCTTTTTCAGTGTTCTCTGCTCTGAGGTGCTGACAAGAGATTACATGAAACAGAACTATGTTGAACCTAATTATGCTATAGCTCATTGTTTTGGGGACCCATAAAACTGTTCACTCCCTTTTTATGAGGCTGTAGTCACAATGAAAGRCTGTAAACAGTGCATTTTCTCTCTCCTATGGGACTGGGAATTTCATTAGAGGAGTCAAATAAAGGCCAGATCCRGCTGCATTTACACCTGGGAATGAAGGCTTCTTTATCAGGTCTTAATCCTTTGTAGGTCAGGCAGGAGGGAATGACAGCAGGCTAGCTTTTGATTAGCCATAAATGTCTGAAAGCTTAATTTCTTTTAACATTATTTGCTATTCAAATATTGACTCAAGACATGCTTTCCTGTACTTCAGAGGAGAGACTTTATATACTACGATGTTATTAAAACAACAACAACAAACCAAACCAGTGTTTTTCCATACTTTCAAGCAGGTCACCAATACATGGGTGCTAAAACAGGATTTSCACATCAGCAGAGGGGATTACCTTTTTTTTGTTTTTTGTAATCCTCAGACACTCTGGGGAGGACTAATGTTTAGCCCTTAGAAATGATTTGGGAAAAACATTCCCTACTTTTATTTAAGTCTGTACAGTCCGTGAACTTAAAATGGATACATTCCTGATAAATAGGTTTCTGTTGTATAGGTGCCTCTCAAAGAGACTGTGTTTTTTTAACTGTTGCCCTTTTATTTGGATAATATATAACTGTATTAAAATTAATGGCAACTTTATATAGAGTTTCTTTGGGACTATTCTTTAAGATTTGGAGATGGTCTTTCTCTTTTTTGGTTGACTGGGTGTGTAGAGATGTAAACAGTTTATAATTTGGCCCAATGCTTTATATATATTTTTTTTTTCATAGTTTTTTGTATGTATATCTTATCACCATATTTTTTTTCCCCTTTCCATGCAACAAGGGAATGGGTAAATTACAGTTATTTGACAAAAATGCACTCCAGTGTCTGTTTTGATGTGCTGGCACTGCTAACCTGCCAGTTACTCTGTTTTATCACAGGATGTGAGCGTGGACAGTTTCGCTGTGGAAATGGTCGCTGTATTCCAGCAGACTGGAGGTGTGATGGGACCAGAGACTGCTCAGATGATACAGATGAAGCTGGTTGTCGTAAGTGAAACAACTGTAGAGCAACCTTTTTATAATATGAGAAATACTTAGATCCCAATGTGCTCAGCTGCATCTGTGGTACAGTAAGGAAGAGAAAGGGGGAGCAAAATCCTAGTTACCTGAGATGAATGCAGAATCTGTTTGAGTCATGTCTCTTGAGACCGTTGGCTTTGGTAGTCAGGAAATCAAGTAGGGCTCAACTTCTAGCATGACTTAGCCTTCTCTTCAAAATCTGAGTGTCTAATAATGCTGTTTCTTCTGATGGCTAGTGGACTAGGTCCTAAGGAGGTTTAGAAATATATTGTATATCATTATTGCAGTGGTCCTGAATATTGGATGTATGTACAGTGACCACCAGCATCACTTAAGCTCTAAATTTCACATCTTTGAGACCACAGACAACAAGCCCTACCTACTGCAGCTCGGGTAGAGTCTTGGTAGTTGTTTAGAGTGGTGGTGTTATCCTCTGTGCCAACAGCTCAGGGACAGCAGTCACATTCAGATGGGTTATGGTATTCATTCACTGGAAAGAAGGAGTAGGGCTTTGAACAAACACTGAGTAAAATCCCCGTTGACTCTGTGAAAACTAAAAAACCTGGCAATAACTGCATTTGTCATAATTAACAAATGATGAAGTTTAGTTGTTCTCATCTTCATACATGACATCAGTTAGGAGGATGAAAATGAAACTTTACAGTTTTGGTCAGTTAATTGTTCTTTTAAAAGCAATGTATTAATGTGCTATAGGTAGTGGGGCATATAAACACCTAGGAAGATAGATTTAAGCCATTAAAAACTGTCCTGTGTTTAAAATTTTATTACAATATTGTTCTTTGATACTTGAAAAAGGAATCCAGAAATTGTGCATGAAGTGCATCTGTTGTATGCATTTCATTTTGTCCCTGTAAGTGCTTTACCTCTAATATAATTTTGTACTTTCCAACTCTTACATCTATAAAGCACTTTTAATTTCTCCTTTGAAAGCTTTGTTTATGTTGATGGTTGTGCTTACATTTTGTTCTATGAGCACAAAGTGCTTCTGGTTGACTTACAGCACAGCAGAGGCCAAAATCATGATCTTGAGAAAAAAGATCATTAAGACCACAGTCCTGTCTACTGGACTGTGTTGTGCTGGTGATTCTTCTCAGGAGTATTAACTAGCAATGGAACCGGCTGTAACACAGTTAGTTTCAAGCATTTATTTTGGCCTTTCTCACTAAYGGCTCCCTGTCGTTAGGGTATTTGAAAAGTCCACAGTGGAGTCAGAATAACAGCATTTGGATTGTTCAGACCTTACCCTCACTTCTGCCTCATGAATCCATGGAGGAGAATCATGAGCTTGTTTTGAAAGACTTTCTTCCTTAGCTCAAAAGCTGGAGATTTTGTGCAAGAGCAATAATACCAGGGATGAAGCACCTGGGGAGGTGTGAGGGCAATTGAACAGACTATTGGGAGCCTAGGGAAGCTGGTTTGACTCCATATATAAATGAAGAAAAAGATACTTCTAGAGGGTTCTTCTCTTGCTCTGACCTGCCTTCTAGAGGAGCCTGTCTTTTTCCATGGGAAGGTACAAAACTGAAGATTCATACATAGAAGTTCACTAAACTGACATTAGCCTTTGGGCATCCTTCTCCCTGCCCCCTCCCCCTCCCTGATCTGTCCATTCCCTTTGGTTTGTCAAATGCTTCATGTGTTTAGTGGAAGTTAGTCAGTTGACACCTGAACCTTAAGTCTTCTCTTCCTTTTTTTTTTTTTTTTAAGCTTTTTTGAAAGCCCTTTCCCAAATGGCTGTGAAATAACAATCTTTTCCCTTGCTCATACTAGCACAACCAACATGTGAGGGAAATCAGTTTCAGTGTCACACTGATGGTGAATGTATCCCACAGTCATGGGTTTGTGATGATGAGGAAGACTGTGAAGATGGCTCAGATGAGCATCAACAATGCCGTAAGTATTTAAGACCTAATTTTATACCAGCTTTATGAAGTAAGAGGTCATTCATGCAGCAACATATTGATAACATACAGAAACAAGCCTGCTGTAAGTACAGCTTTTACCAGAAGAGTCTCTTTAAGGTATAGTTTCTAGAAATGAAATACTCTGAAATCTGAAATAAATAAAATACAGTATATATATCTGAGTATACGTCTTCAGATCTTGGAATCAAGTTACTGATGTTTCAGTTAAAGAAAAATAGAGAAAAAGATAAAAATATATGTTGCATTAGTTTTATGCTTGATATGGAATTTAGTAGTGTTAAAAATGAATAGTGAAATCTACATAATTCTCTGGATATCTAAACATTCTGTCAGCTGCAGAAAAAACTGCTTCATTCACTGCATACCAAAATTCACACTAGTAGCTCAGAATTAAAAAAAAGAAATACTTTTCATTTCTCTGTAGAAAAGTTTGAAATTTATAGGAGAAAAAGGAATTATCAAGCAGTTGAAGTAAATATTGATAGAGATTCTTGTACCATCTTCAGTGATGCTATTGATGCTATTTAGCAGCTTAACTGCAATAGCCATATTGATAGTATGATATAAAATATGTTGCTTCATTTTTGGATTTAGTACATAAACATCTTAAGGGCTACATACTGGTTAGGTATGTGCCAAAGTGATGAACAGTAAACTGAGATGATTATTGCACCAAATTACGTTCTCTGCTGCATTGTTGTGTGAAAGAGGACTAGAAGTATGGCAGTGGTCCAAAGAACCAATTTGCTGCTGCTTCTAATACTAGAAGTTACTTTGTGAGGAGGATAGGCTTTATTTATTTTCCTTTCTGGTTCTACATAATTTTTGGATAATTTCTTCAAACTGTCTGAATAGCTTGGAGCTACTAAGTAGCCCCCTTGATTCCGGGGAGCTTCACAGGTTTAAGCTGTGGAAGAACTTCACTCACAGACCAGGCATGTGCTTTTAGATCTTGATATTTGTTCCCACTGAAGGTGCAAAAATGGAGCTAAGGTGAACTGCCTTTTGTTCCCCTCTTCCTGTAAGTGAGTGCCTGCACAATCACTGGTTATGTGTTAACTAAGGAATCTACAGATATAAAAGGCGAAATGAACAACAGCTCTGAGTTGACTTTTGAACTAGGTCACTGTAACTTACCATAGTTCTCCCTGTACTCATTAATCATGGCTGTTATGGAAAGGCTCTTTCAGTAAATATACAGTGGCATCATACTACTGCTGCTGTTTTTGAGCCAGTTACTTGTGTTTGCTCTTCTTCTAAAGGGACTTTTATATCTCTGTGCTTGGTGATTCTAGTGGAGCTTTCCATTTTTGGMATTTTTAAAGTTTTTCCCGAGAGGCAGCTGGGTGGCAGTACTGGGAGTCACACGTGCAAAAAGGAGAGAAATGTGTGTTACTTTATTCTCTTACTTTCTTTTTTTTTTTCCCTAATGAAACCAGTACCCCCAACAGCTGAACAACAAATGGTTGTTCAGCCTGTAGGTCCAGATTATGGTGAGTCCAAAGCACATCCCAGAGAGGTAGGGGAACTCTGAAAAAGGGCAGAATGGAAGGGTTACAGGACCTATGTCTGTATGATTTTCTCAGCCCCTGTAGTGGGGCAAAACAGTGGCCTTGCAGGGTACAGAAGGCCTAATAGAGCTATATTGTCTGCCATCTACTTGTCAGGTATTCTTTAATCTTCCTGGACACAAAGGTACAGGAGGAGAAAGTTCTATGTTAATATTTGTGAGAAGGACTGAGTAATTAAGGAGGAAGATGAAAAGTAGTTTTCTTGTGTAAAAAATCTTGGTTGATGGAAAACTTCATTGAGTGCCTGTTTTTTGCAGCGGGAAGGACGTGCTCAAGTCAGCAGTTCACGTGTTCAAATGGACAGTGTATCCCAAGTGCATACAGGTGTGATCGAGTAAAGGACTGCACTGATGGAACAGATGAAAGAGACTGCCGTGAGTCTTAGCTCTTAGCACTAGATCTGGTTTCATTTCATCTCCCCATGGCATTTTAATCAATTTGTAAGATTAAAGGGCTTGTTGATGGACAGAATCACCACAATATGTTTCTTGTTATTGCAGTTTCATTGCAGATTCTTTTGTATATTAGAGCTGATGTTCTGATACAATTTCATTATTGTGGGACTCAAATGCAAACTGCTGCCGTGGGATCAGGGCTTCTTGTTTGTCTGTATCTTAAAAATAATAAATATTGGATTGGAAAAAACTCACCATGTTTTAAATGGCTTAAAGCCTTGGAAGACTCAAAGCTAATTTTGCATAGTTTTTTCTTGTTCTCTTTGCATACACCTTCCTGAGATCAGTGGTAACTATAATCTGTACAGGAAAGCAGAATTTGGCCCCAAATCATTTCTGTGAGGGCACTTTAACCCTTTGAAAAGTGTTTGTGTTCTAGACTGCAACTTCCCACGAAGGGGAAGAAGGATGGGGTTGTACTGTATTCAGATAAGATTTTTTTTATTGTGTTCACAGAATGCAAATGGACAACTAGTGTTTTCAGTCTATCTCTCCCAGAGCTAATGCAACCTGACTGTCTGGAGGCAGCCTGTCTGGTTACAGCCTCCCGTTGAATACAGGTGGAAAGGACTGTTGGCCACAGAGCAGAGGCCATATTTTTTCGGAGGTGCTTTTCCTAATACCTAAGTAACAGCATGTGTAACAACGTGTCTGTTCATTGCTGGTATTAAGGAGAAGCTTTACACATCATGAGCAATATGTAACACACAAGCTGATGTTTCAGCTGTTGGAGCTTAATATGCTTCTGGGAAAAAGCCAAACTGCAAACTTTACTCAGAAGCAGATCTAGGAAAAAAAGAAGAGGTGAGGATGCTAAGAAATGGATGAAGGAGCAAGAAATAAAATGTTGTTAATGGCTCTACTTATGGAGAAAAGGGCGTATGTACATGCTGTATAAAGGAAAACCAGCATATTACATGGTCAGCCAACTGCCAGTGCTTTTTATCCCTGATTCACAAGTGTCTAAAAATGAGTGCACTCTGTAAAATGAAAAGTGATTTGGAACTAAGTGGTACTTTGGAATAAAAGGTTGCTGAGACAGCAAGCTTGGAACTTTCCCATGTGATAGACACGCAGCCAATTCCGAAGTCACCAACAAATGCCTAATGCCTAAATGCCAAGATCCAAAGAAACCCATACCATTTCTGGAAGAATATTTTCTGTGACTTGGCATTTTTCCTCTTGAAGTTTAGAGGAAGAAAGGAGATTGGTAACTTAATTTAGCAAATGTGTGACAGCTTTAAAAGATTTCCTGAAGTTATTTGTTTAAAAAAATGCATATCTGTGAATTGAAAGAAGGAGCTTCTCAGCACCTCTGAGAAATCAGTGAGTAGTCATTGAGAAAGCTATGGGATAACCAGATGTAATGATGTGATCATAGTAATGCAGCAAATATATGTCAGACTGGGAATAGGGTCCTAAAGTCAATACTCAGAATTTTTTATTCAGACTAGAAGCCACAGTGATGTTTGAAAATTGAGGTGCACATTTAAGCTGAATAAATTAAAAAGGGGCTTTGGAAAAGGGTCTCTAAATACCTTAACAGCAGTGCTCTTTTGCTGTGTGGGAAACTCAAATTTTGTTCATGGATCCAGTCATTGCTGCATCAACCAGTAGGCCCAGTGACTGTTTTGAAGGCAGCATATTTAGCCCCTGGGAGAGGTACTGCCTCATGTCATTCAACAGCCATTGCTCTGGTTGATTAGAATATGTGTTGACAGTCCTTCTAAGCCACAAGAATGACTGTGACTTGGAACATTAAAAGTAGGAGTGTTGGACTAATTTAAAGAAATGAGATGGTGCTGGAAGACAGGAGAATCACAAAGATGATAACAAGAAGACCCTCCAGAAAGGCTGGTTAATTTTATTGCCCCTCTGTCTTCTCAAGACCTGGAACTTTAAACAGAAATCATAAGAGAAAATGAATCATTTGGTGATTTTATCATAAACTATAAATTAGGGATTAGTTTAAGTGTTAGATTTTACTGTTTGAAGCAGATTCTAACATTTGCCTTGAGCATTAATTTTTCCCATTGTTTCCATCCATTTGTTTCTCTTTCCATAACATAATAAATACAGGAGAAATATCTTATACAGATAACAACAACAACAAAAAAAGAGAAATATCTCTATTTGGCCTTTTGCCTTACCAGATTAATTTGCACTAAAGTGTTTTGTAAATGAAAATGGAACATTCAGGAACTGCTGAAGAAAAAGTATTTTAAAAATAGTTCTTTTATTCACAGAGTATCACAAGTATATAAGTCTTAAGGAAGACATCAGTAACATCACATCTGCTTGCTTATGACTTCCACTTACTAATCTTTCTGGAAGCAGATTGAAATTGTAAAGAAGATAAAGTTTTGGTTCTGAATAAGTTACATTATTTAAGAAACCAGTCAAATGCAAAATGTCACCAATATGAAGTAACTCGGCAATTAAGCACGTAATAAAATGGAACAAGGAGATTGAAAGCTTAGTCCATTTTATTCCTAATGGGATTAACTGCAAGAGAAAACTACCCATGCAGAGGCTAAGATAAACATCAGAGCAGTGTTTCAGCTACAAGACATGTAATTAGTGTACTGAAGCTTTTTTTTAATTTCAAAAAATTAATGTAGTTTCTATTTTCATTAAATATATATGTCAGACTGTTTTCCCAACTTTCTTAAAAGTCAGGAGCTATTTATTTTTTAACGTTTCCATTTTAAAACTTCAGAAATGCAGTATGAAATGACAGACTTGGGGTTACAAATACTTTTTAGCAGTAAGCAGCCAGTGTCATTTTTCTGTGTGATATACTTATTTTTTTTTAATTAAAGGTAGAATTCTCTCCCTGCCTCAGCTTTTTAGTTGAAAATTGAAAAACCCACACATCTCCATTTTGCTCTGCTGTGACTGATAGAATAAACTTCCTGGATATAGCTCTGGCAGCTGAGACAGGTCGCTGCATTATGAGGCCATGAGAGAGAAAGGGGAATTCTTTTAAAGACATTTTTGTTGAGGCTGATGGGCTGAGTGCAGGCCCAGAAACTCTGGATTTTTAATTCTAATTTGGATGTTGACTTGCTGCCATGGGCTGACTGTCTAACCTTTCAATTCCTGCCTCTTGTTCCTTACCATAAGTAGCTGTTTTGAGCAGGAAGTGGGCAGTCAGGTCTGGAATGGGTTTGTGGAGATGGTACAAGCCTCAGTGAGGGTGAACAGAGACCAAGAACTGAGGAAAGCCTAGGGGGTAGTCCAAACAGGAAGAAAAGTCATGGTCAGAGAGGAAATTCATGTTCTAGATGGAGAAATTGTATATATCAGCTACAGGACAAGGCAGAAGTTCAGGCTGGAGGAAATCTCTGCAGCAGGGAGGATTTGGAACAGGGAACCAGCAAAACTGGAGCAAGGTATTGAAGGCAACTGAAGACTAGAGTGGCAAGTATCAAGATCAGGCTCTGGTCAATCTGCCAACTCTCAAAGTATCTCTGCTGTGGACACTACCTGCTATTACTTAGTTCATAGGAGTCTTGGGCTTGCAGTAAGTCCTCTTTCTGTTGTCTACGATGGCCTAAAACTTTCTATGCAGTGGTGTGCCCACTGTGACATGGTGATTCGTGGCAGTGAATCAAAGGGTTTTAGTTGATTTAATTTTGTAAAATGATTTGAAATATTGCTATAATAAGAGAGTGACACCTGAGAGTAGGAAACTGCCCTTTTTTCTTCCTCCTTCTTTTAACATGGGTTAGGGTTAAAGAAGGCTACACTTCCAGGCTGTATGACAGGGGTCAATGCCTGCTGAATCCAGTACCAGTGTTACAACTGTTTGCTATTACTGTTTTTGTATAGACCTATTTCCAGCTTGCTGAGCTTGCAGAATAAACGTGTTAAGCAGAGAGCAAAAAAAGGTAGCTTTAGCAAACCCTGTGGCATAGCTTTCAAGCATCTTCTGTATGCATACATTGAAAGATGCAATTTAAATGGGTTTGCAAGTCATTCCTCATCTGTCGTTTGTGCTGACCTCTGCCAGTTGATCATGTTTTGCAAGTGAAGTGCTGGCATACCATAGTGTGACAGATTGCAGAAAAGTATTTTGACTAAGAAATGCCTGAAAGAAAGTGGAGAGAGAGAGAGGAGCTCCCTTTATTCCTGAGCACTGGAATGGATGTAGCTGGATTCCCCCCTATTTTTGCAAAACTTGTATTATCTTCTGGGAACTGTGATCACTAAGAAAAGATTATTTTTTTCAGTTTTTCATAATTAGTGAAAGGTTCAGAAGATCTTAGGAGAAAAAGACAAATGAAACAATGGTATCATGAAATGGAGGCACTTTGTAATTAAAGGCAGAATGAAAGAAAACAGTGTTTATATTTCTCTGTCAGATCCTTCACTTTTCTTTCCTAATCCCATGTTCTGTCTTCTACTGCTCTCTCTTTCCACTCTGCTGTTTTAYAGCTGTAAATTGCAGACCTCTCTAGATGCAAACTACCTAACTTGTCCTTCTTTTAACTCAGAACTTTCTTCCTTTTCATCTGTTTCTAATCTACATGTTGCTGACCTAGAGAAGAACCTTTGTATCCGAGTCCCAGGATGAGAACCCTTCCTTTGGCTGTTGTACTTTTTCATAGTTCCAGGTCACACACAGAACTCTGTCGCTTCCTCTGTGTGCAACCTAGAAAATTCCTACAGAGGCAGTGTGACCAACTTCTGCGATCTGTATCAATTCTCAGATAGCTTTGTGGGGTTTTTTTACACCCAAATACCCTGCTCTRGGATCTGGTGCTCGCAGAGGAGTCTTAGTTCTCTCTAAGAAAAAGGTAGCCAAAGAAAAGCTAGAAAATGTTTATTTTGCAAGCCCCAAATGCAGTGAATAAGTATAAGATCTTCACACTTAAATTTAAAACGTCATGATAGTCACCTTCAAGATTTTCTTTGGCGGAGACCTTTTCATTAAGCTAGATTGTATAGGTCTTCCAGTTTAGGAGACTTCCTTTTCCTGCCCTCCCCACTGCCAAGGTCCAGAGTCATCGTCTTTTCTTTTTCAGAACTTCACTTTTGGTGACAGCTAGGAGCTATTGGCTTTCCTAAGAAAGTGCAGCGTAGTGGTTGGCCCCCCAAGAAGCCAGCATTTCCTGCTCAGTTCCTCTTTCTTTGCTTCTTCTTCTCCCAGGAAAGTCTTGATGACTATCCTAACTACTGCAGAACTGTCCTGATGACACAGATTCTCCTGARCCCTGCAGTACATTGACTACAGACTTCCATGTAATTCTCAGCTTGGCTATTATTCATGAGGATTAGTTCTTAATGACCCAAACAACTAATAAAATCTTATTAAAATAATAAGGTGTATTGTACAAAGAGTACAATGCACAATACAGTGAAAAATGTTTCAGATCAGTCAGAAAGCTGTGACCAGATATACATCTTAGCAAGCTTGGTCTTTAAACTATCAAGAGGAATGTCATTACCTTTGCAGAGTTTTAAAATTTAATTCATCATCTCCATCTGGCCTTTCACAGAATGTTTTTGCTTCTGCAACTAAAATCAAAATAAATATAAAGAAATGTAAAGAATCCTTACAGCAAGCAGTTTTGAAAAAAAAATGAGAAAAAAGAGGTATCTGTTCTTATTCCAATAAACCACCAGTATAGGCAAAATGCATATTTTAAAATATCTTCAAAGCATTTTCACTTATTGCCCTGATTGGTATTTTTGTAACAATTTGCATTTATACTATAGGTTATATAATAAACTAAAGATTTTCCAGGCTTAGGATTTTTGAAGGCTTGCTGCAGGAGAAAATACTTCTACAAGTTCTTCCTTCTTCAAAGGGATTTTAATACATGCTTGAGAAAAGTTTGCACGTTATTGCTGGGAAGGTCCTTGGTTTGTCTGGGCATTCATGAGGAAATAGTGCAGGGCAATGGGTCCAGCTTCTTACTTGTTCTTTGATATTCAGTCCATCAGAAGCAGCTCAGAACATCACTGGAGGTATTTCTGTGGGATATGAAGAAAGATGAGGAAAGATACAAGCTTGTCCTTTATAATTCCCCTTAAAAGCTTTTCCTCTCCATTGCAGACTTAAATGCAGTTACCAAGTGAAAACAATTACTGTTCTTATATGTGCCCCACAAATAGTTACAGTACTCTTGTATTGTGATACCTATTTCCTGGTACACAGTTACCATGATGGTTGCTTTGCTGGGATGTCTTCTCTGATTCCAGACAGGGAGAAAGCATTGATGCCACAGTGAACAATAAACCATAGCCCAAATCAGTCCTTGCTTACCTTCTGAAAGCACAGAGTTAAGACTACAGAATTCATGTTGTTTCTGAAGCTTTCACTTTGTTGTTCATAAGCCCAACCCAAGCAAAAAATTCATGAGATGGCCGTGTTAAAAGGGAGTTTGAATGGAAAGTGGGCAGAAGGATGCTAATCATATTTAGGCCATGTGTTGGCATTGTCCATGCAGGCTTTTAGAACAGAAGTTCTGGGAACTAGTATCAGAAAGTAACAGGTATGAACTCTGTATCTGCAACCCTTGTTCTCTGCAACTACCTTTCCCTCAGTAGGCGCATACTGTTCTTACCTCTCAGTTGCTGACTCACATTAATGAAATGGAAATGAATCAACCAGAAAGTCTGGCTAGACCAGTGTGTGTGTATATATGTACATATATATATATATGTATATATATATATAGTGTCCACTGTATGTTATAGTGGACATCTGAGACAGCTGCTTATATTCTCACATTAAGAACTTCCTAAAGGGCAGTTAAAATCGTGTAAGCCTACTCAACAGATAAATTTAGTGGGAATATGATGATATACAGAATAGCGAAAGCAAGCAAAATAGTTTGCCACTGCCTGGAAGAATTGTGACTTTTCTGACTCCTGCTTGAGTGATTTCATAATCCAAGTTTTGAATTCATTTGAAGTGGTATGAATGAAAATGTGCCTACACAAGAGCCTGCTATTTCCACTTCAGTGACTTATATGGAAGTAAATTGGGATAAAAATTCAGACTGAAAAACTAAAAGGTGCAAAATGAAGTTTGATTATTCTGATTTTTGGATTCATTTACCTAGCTTAATAATTCACCTATACAGAGGAAAAGCTTCAGTAAATCCCACTTCTAAAAATAGCAATTACTTGCTTTTATACTGGCTGTTTGCCTGTAATAAGCAACTTTTTTCTAAATGGCAGCAAGCTAAGCTAAATTCAACTTCTCTTACTCAGCTGCTCTGGCACTGTACGTGCTTACTTTGTTGGATAGTTCCACTGAACTCACTGACTGTTTGTATGCATAAATATTTTCAGAATTAGTTTCAAGTTGTCTGAAATAATCCTTGTGTTATTCTGAGGAAGGGTAAAACAAGTCATGAAATCCAGAGGTCCCAAAGTGGCTTCTGAACTTGGGAGTTTAACATGCTAGGCTTAATTAGAACAAAACTGTAAATGCCTGAAGTCTCTGAATTTGAGACCTTACGAAATTCTAAGAGGGTCTGGTATCTGTAAGTTTCAGGAACTCCCTTTCTAGTTAAGCACTTTTATTCAGATCAATAAAATATACAACTGAGATGCAAGTAAAGAAAACAAATGATTAGTGCTTGCTCTCCTTTAGTATTATTTCATTTTCTGTCCCATAGTAAATTGTTTGGGTTACAAATCTTTTTGGGCTGGGGGAGAGCATCTCATTTCTCCCTAGTTTCTTGCAAGGTTTTGTAGCGTTTATGTAGACATTATTCTTAAATATCTGTTAGAGGAGATGGGTTACTGGATAAATGGGTTATTTTTCTGGAGTAGTATGGGAAGTTTTGTATTCCTTTTTTGTTTTTATATAAACCCAGATATACTGTTAACAATGGATATGTGTGACCAAATAATCATTATACTCTATAGTCTAATATTTGTGCTAATACGAAAGGTTTTCTTATGTAGGCTACCCAACATGTGAGCAGTTATCTTGTGCAAATGGAGCATGTTTTAATGCAAGCCAGCGATGTGATAGCAAAGTGGATTGCAGAGATTCTTCTGATGAAGCTAATTGCAGTAAGTACCACATGGAGAGTGATCCCAAATATACTTTATAGACTCTCTTTTTAAGGTAAGCATTGTAGCTTTTTGACGGATTCTTTCTGTTTCTTTCCGTGCTCAAATCTCTTTCAGCACATGGATGTGCCAGTACGCAGTTTCAGTGTGCTAATGGAGAATGTATCCCCCGAGCCTTTATCTGTGACCATGATGACGACTGTGGAGACAGGAGTGATGAAAAATCTTGCAGTACGATGGCTTTATTTAGTTTCTTTAAATACTTTACTAAGAACTAGTTCAAGTGTACAGCAGATAGCAAAAAAGTAGATTACTTGGCTGGACAGCCATTGAAATCTAGCCCTTATTCTACATGGACATATTTTTATGGAAAGATGAAATTATCACTGCTACTTTGACAGATGTTTTCCAAGTCAAATTTGCTGCCAAGTGCCTGGATGTGTGGTTGCTATTTGAATATGCTGGATTCAGTGACAGTTTGCTTTCTGACACACAGAAAGAAAAGCAGGTTGTTGTTCCACCAACATGATTTTTTTTGTCAGAATATTCCTCTTTTGTCTCTGTAGCTATGCTTGGCCCTTGGAGGATCCAGAAATGTCAGGGAATGTCTCCCAACCATAGAGGGCCTTGACRTCAATGTTCATTGTTATATGCTTTTTACTCTGTTTCTCTGAGTACTAGGGTACTTCTCTAGTGCAGATATCCTTACCTCCAGATGTCTTCAGTATCATCTTATTATGCCCACCTTCATGAACCTTGGTAATAAGGTGCTCTGCCTCTGGTTCCACAATTAATAGAGAAATGTAGCCTTTCTTTTCATTTGTGTAAAGAACCAGAGTACTCTAAAATAAAGTTCCTACTTAAAAACAGAGCAAAACAGCAATGTTTACAATACATATGAGATTTGGAACTGGCTCTCTTTTTTAGGGGAGACTATAAATGACTGTTTATCTTTCAGACAACTATTGCCATTTCTAGCTTTTTTGTCACTTAGMGTAAGTTGATTTACTGGTGTTTCTCTCCTTAGCTTATGCAACTTGCAGAGGCAACTTTTTCACTTGCCCAAGTGGCCGCTGCATTCATCAGAGCTGGATATGTGATGGAGATGATGACTGTGAAGATAATGAAGATGAAAGAGGATGTGGTATATGCTGATTCTAATTTCTTCTAATGATGACATTGTCAGAGGAAGACTTCACTAAGCTACTTTTGTGAAATTTGGCAGATGATGATGTCTTGTATCCATTTTCATTCTATGAAAACCTTAGAATTACATCTTTGCCTGTTTTTTTTTTCTACTTATGCAATATTCACTGCATTGTTGTGTATATAAGTTATTGCTGTGGTGCTGAGTATAGTGCAAATTAAATTTAGCCTATATGAACAGTAGCTTGTTCCTGGTTGACTTGATACCACCCCATGAAGCAYTGAAAAGTTTTTATTGACTTCCATAGCTGGGTGGAAAGCCCTCACAAAAGCCATAATTCTTACTGTGACCATTCTCACTGTAATAAAATTGGCTTTTCTGAAACTACTTTGAATAAATAGATTTCACAAACTATTTAGGAAGTTACTTAGTAATAGATTAGCTGAACTATTTGATTCTTCCTTTATTAGGCAAATTATTCAGATTTTACCTTCAGAAAATGGAAATTATAGGCATTAGGCCTAGTCAGAAAACTTTCAAACATATTGTTTGTAAAAGGTTATCTACTTTCTGTGGAAATTTTCAGGTTTTCCTTTCAAAGAAATGATGCTCCTAATAAAATAAATTGGTTCAGAGTGAAAAGAAGTAATTTTTTGCCAAGATTTGTCATGTGAGAAACAGAAATTTGAATGAATAGAAGTGTGGGGTTTTTTTCTTTCACTGGCCTTTTCTATGATAAGCATTCCAGAGATCCTTTGCTAGCATGTTTTGAAACCACAAAACTATTGTTCTGTTTCTGGTGCACCAGATAGTCAAAAGCTAAATGGTTTTACTGTTTCTAAGCAGGGAAAATGAAAGGTATTCATGTGTCTGCATGAGTATTGTTTGCACTGCAGTTTGAAGGAAAAAGAAAGATCATGACAAGGAAGAATGGAAGATGTTTTTTGTATAGTCTTTCCCAGCTGTGTGTAAGAACCAGAAACAGAATAATAAAGGATAGAGATGCTCTGGGAAGCTTTTAGGGAAGAAGTTCTAAGTATTATTTGAYGCATACTCCTCAGTTATTCTTGTTTCTCTTTTCCACAGAAAGTGGCCGCCACGAATGCTATCCGGGAGAGTGGGCCTGCCCTGGCTCMGGGCGCTGCATTCCAATCGGGAAAGTGTGTGACGGGGCTGCGGACTGTCCCGCAGGAGAAGATGAAACTAATGTCACTGCGGGCAGACATTGCAGTTAGTATTAGAATCAATAGCATACATGGATGGAATAGCAGATACATCCATATATACGTTTCTTTCTTGTCTCCTAAACAACATTGAAAATTTTGAAACTCACTATTTTTATTGGCACTGTTCTGACTGGATTGCCTGAAAAAGGCGTGTCTGCTGTGAACAGACCATTCCTTTGGAAATCCATATATGAAGTTTCACAAATAAGGATTTTAATTCCCTTTCCTTATCCCCAAATGTATTCAGGAAGGCAGGGAAAAATGGTCTCTGTGCCTTTTTAGTTTAAAAATCTGTGGTTTTTCCTTTTTATGAGCAAGAAGGACTGTTGTATAATAATCAGAACACAGGACTGAATTTGTGTATCCTGGGCCTTGGCCAAGTCACTTAAGTTAGAGTTTTCAAAATTCTCTTTTCAGCTTTGATATCTGGTTCTTCAGTTGGCATATACTGGGTTTTCTCTGTTGGAAGCAATGAACATGCATAATTCCTGCTAATTTCACTCTTATGAATGTTAATTCCCCTGAGAATCAGGCCCAGGGTATTTTAAATTTTCAAATTCTATGAAGATGAATATTCCTATTAAAAAATCTTTGGAATAGGAGGAGAGGAAAAAAATAATAGGCATTTAAACCTTATTATGGAGAAGTGCCTCTTACCTCTACTGAGTGGTATTGTTGTAACATCAGATGTAGGCTGTAAAAGAAGTGTTTAACAAGAAAAAGTGTTGGGAAAAGGAAGATGGAAAGGAAGGAGGAGGAAGTCAGCAGCAGCTCTACAATCATATTTGATCACCTGTCACTGAACTGTTCATTAGGCAGTAACACAAGGAAAGGAAGGAGTGGTGAAGAAATAGAGAAGTAAAGAGTAAAGAAGAGTTTCTCCATGGGCACAGCCCAGTCAATATATTCCAATATATTGGAATAATATAGATATTCATCTTAATATAATACAGTAGGTTATTTTTTTCTGCATGAAAAGTAAACGATGAGGTTATATTCCAATAGATGGAGCTCAAGGATGTGTGGTGCACAAGTAGGTCTTGTGGAACCAGAAAAATGTACTGTGCGTTGCAGATGGCTTCTTCTCTGCAGCTGTTTAYGTGGCGTTCTTACCAGTGGTGGTACTTTATAGCTGTTCATATGAGACTGATTCTTATCCATTAACTACATTCTCAAAACCTGTTATTAACATTAATCTTACTTCTGTCTTCCGTTTCCTTGACTGCGTGTATGTAAGCACACATGATTTTGTGGAACTTTAGCCATCATTTGTTTTAAGAAGCTGTTCCTTAAATTGTATATTCATCATAGAAAAGACCATAGCTTTGTAGCTGTTAGTAAGGCAAAGGTTCTACTGGTAATCGGTGTAATGATATTTCTGAACTTTTTCATTTCCTTTTTAGACATATCACACTGTGCTGCCCTGAGCTGCCAGTATCGCTGTCATTCTTCACCATCGGGAGGGATGTGTTACTGCCCTGCAGGATATATAATAAGTAGCAATGACAGTCGTACTTGCATTGGTAAGTAAAGTACAGTGATTGCAGATACCCAGTATCTTCTCACAGCTCATTGAGAAGCTTTGGATTCCAGGAACATGAGTAAGTTCTAAGTGATTGGATATACAGCAAAAAAATAAAATGGAAGAGTCAGCAAAATCTCAAGAGTCAGAAAAAGAATAAAACTGGAATGTCAGTATGATACGATGTCAGCTTGGTGAGATAGAAACAAGTCACAGAGAGGTCATAAAGGTCTTGCTCAGTAAGACCATTAAAGACATGGTGAGAGCATGATGATGTTTAAAAATATTTACTCTTGGATGGCTACTTTATTTTGAAGTCTGTGTTAAAGGTCTTTAAGTGGTTACCTCCAGGGATGCGTGTTGCTGTATGCCTGAAAAATCAGTTAATGATATCAGTGTTCGGTACTTCTTGGAAGTGACTATATATGAAGGCTGTAATTCATTGCACATTAAAAGGGTGCTTTATGTTTGCACTGTGGAATGGCTGTATATCCTGTGATGTATCAGTGTGTACATTATTTACATGTAAATGAAGACAGTTTGCTAGAATGTAAAAGTAAGTGAGGTATTCTGGCACTGCATTTTTATTCTGTAGCTGCTGTAAATTGGATACACACACCTTTGGTAGTAAAAACAATTTCTCTCAGTAACTGAAAATGCAGTAACTTCAGAATCATGGAGTTTAGTACTGCCTCACAGATACTTACCTAATTTCTTGGATGTTTTTTCAACCCAACGTATGGTGTGTGTGTGCTACTAACAGTATTCAAGGTGCTCAGTCTCTCATGAGACTTCTGTATTTTTGAGGGTGCTGGGTGGCCCAGTGCTATATGAGCTGCAGTGACACCAGGGACGCTCTTAGGAGGAATCAGTGTCCTGACTCCAGAATTCCTCCAGAATTTACTCTGTTCTTTCACTCTGATGCAGGAAGGACCCATTTGCCAACCTGGTGTATTTTCGGTGACTCTTTTGTTATTCTCCCTCACTGCCCTGTAAGCCCAGCTGTCTGAGTCTGGCTTGAAAATTTGAATCAATGTATTTTGATTTTGCAGAGATCTAAGGATATTTCTGTCGTGGGAGGAAAAGACTTGTCATCAGGAAATGGCTCACAGTCAGTAGTATATACTTCCAGATCTTAGTTTAAATGAATTTTATTGGTTTAAAGCCAGAAGAATTAAGCTATAGTGTTAGCAGAGTGTATTACTTTTCAAAACCATAATCTTTTCAATTTTTATTCTCCTTGTTTGCTTCTGGCTCACTGTATACTGATGGTTTTAAAATATATGGAAGCTGGAAAGCTACTGAGAATAACATCCTTTCAATACCAAAATGTACTGTCTAGGAAACACTTCATTTTCACTTTTGTGTCCACAAATGTTTAAAACCAGAAGTACTAGTAAGAAGAATATTTGAGATCTCATTTTCTCCTCTTCTGGATTAACAGTAGAATTGCAGGTTTCCAGCAATGTAATGTGGTACCAATTGTGCTCACAGGTTTTCAAGTGAAGGAGTTTAAACTTTTTAATGTCAAAACCGTGTCTAAGTTCGTGTTGGATATCTCCTGGATTGTAAATAAACATGGATGGGATGAGACACCAGAGTGCTTAGATCTGTTGTTTCTTTTTTAAGTTAGTTTTTAAAAAATCCTTTTTTTTTTTTTTWAAGGAGACTAGTTAGATGGTTTATAATTTTGGGACTAAAATATTCTGCAGCAACCCAGGAAATTTCTTATAGAGCACATCTCAGAACTTGCTGGGTTTTCCTAGCTGCAGACTACACCTATATGATATTCTGCATGCTCAAGTGAACTTCTTTGTTTCTACTTYGTGCTGTCTGGTCTGCAGCCAACCGTTAATTGGAAATCAGACACCTGTGTTAGCATGGTACTGAGTCGAAGCTAATAAACACTGCCTTTTAGCAGGCTTATTAGCTTGAGCTCAGTACTGTACTAACGTATAGATATGGCTCTGGTTCAGAGTGGGCTTAAATCCAGCCAGGTGTGTTTGTGTACAAAGTGTACTTGTGTCTGCTGCAGCAAGAATACTACATAGACGTGTTCTGTGTTGTGGAAAGTAGACAATGACATCCCTTCCCTTAAATGATTTTTTCCTCCTCTCCTTACAATTTTGTTTTTTATTGGGCAGGTCACTGAGCAGCAGATACTGGTTGTTTTCTTTTCCAGAAGAAAAAAATTGAAACATTTGTGAAAAAAGCTACAAAAACCTCCTTTCCCATTGCCATACATTTGCAAACAGATATAAAGCAAGCAGAGAGGACGAATCTGTAGCTTGCCAAGTATGATGACATCCCTTTTATGCAGAGCATTATTTATAAGTATGCCTTATTCACTTAACAGATTTTGATGACTGCAAAATGTGGGGTGTCTGTGACCAGCTGTGTGAAGATCGTGTGGGACATCACCAGTGCCACTGTGTGGAAGGTTATGTCCTAGAGAATCATCGGCACTGTCGAGCCAACACTTCGGGTTAGTGTGCAGCAGTGCAAGAGTCTCTTACTGCTGTTGGACTTAGAGTAGGTAGTGCTGAAGGTGGGGCAGTTTGCAGGGTTATGCTATATTACTGTGATTTTAACTCAACTCAGTCACTAGGGTCTTGCGGTCAGAACAGCATTCAGATCAGTAGATATCAACAAGAGACTCTGCGTGTGCTGGGGTCTGCAGGCTGGTGGAGCTGGCTGGCTCAGCAGGGCTTTCTCTCCCCAGAACTGTGGCTCCTGGGCTCCAGCTCTCTCTCAACATTCCCAACTGCCCCTGAGCTGGGAGCTCCTCACTAGAGCCCCCCTTTATAGAGAGGAATTCTTGCTCCTGTGGCAGGCAGTTTCCTGGCCTGCTGACTGGGGAACTCAGTGGGAGCAAGAAGTCAGGAAACCTCGCTTTTCTTAGAACTGTGCCATGCAAGAGGAAGGTTTTGCTGAATTGTGAGCTCAGACGCTTGCCTGTGAGAGAAAGCACGGCTTCTAGTTCCCAGAGCATGAACTCTGCAAGAACGCTTGCCTCACACAGAGTGTGGTTCCCCATCAACAGCAGGCAACTGGTCCTGGTTGTTCGCCTCATGCTCTGTTCTGACAGCAGGCGCTGGGAAGCCGTTCTTTGTGGAGATGTAATCACCTAACGGGCTTTTGTGTGAGGCAGGTGTTCCTGCCTACAGGAACTCAGGGGGAATGGGAATCCCTGCCTGACATAGCTGATTAGCAGTCTTGCTTCTGTGCAAAGCATGAACTGCCCAGTTCCCTCCCCCTTCCCTCCTTCTTCAACCACTTCTACAGAGCAGTTGTCATCTTGCAATTTTCTAAGCATGTTCTCAAAAATATGAAATTTTTGGAGTTAATGAAGTATGCTTGACTGTATTAGACATACATAGGATATGCCAGCACTAGGAAAGATTATTCTGGTTCTTGAAAAGCTCTGTATCTTTCATGAAAAGCTTTCCATTCAAACTGATTGTGACTTTTGAGCCAGTGGGTTGTTTGTAGAGTGTAGATTTTGTTATCATACTGTTGTGGAGTTCCTACCTGCTCTAAATCATTTTCCCTGGATTCATTTTTACTTTAATTGGAGAGATGAATAGAATTTGGACTTTAATATATTCTTCTCAGACATGCATTAGGCCTGTCAACAGGCACCTACTTTGAAAGTGAGCTTTCCTTCAAAGACTTACTGGAGTCTCTCTGCTATGGTAAGATACAGCAAAGATCTGATGAGATCAGAGAATGAAGAAGATRGGATAGAGTGGTACATAAAAAGATAAGGAAGATGGTCTGTATGCTAGAAGCAAAGAATATCTGAATCTCATAGGGCAGAAAAATCTTATGAAAGATTATACTTTGATTAAAGGAGATAGAGCAAGGAAATAGAAAGGAATGAGAAGTCGTCTTCTGGAGTATAGATGCACAGAGGTTTTGTAAAAGTTTTACCCAGCAGAGTTTTAAATATATGTTCCTGCCTGGCTTGCTCCAAGACTGTAAACCAGTCTGACAATCACCATTAACATTCAGTATTTAAAAGAGTGGATTTTCCAAGGTGAATGCTGTGGTGCAACTTGCAAGACAAATCAAAGCAAGTAAGTACACACAAAAAGATTTATATAGTTTGTAGCCTGAGCATCTGTTTAAACCTTTGTGTTCAGTACATAGTGTGTAAACGTTTCAATGGCATAATAGCTTGATTACAGAGTAATTATATCTTTGTCATCCTTGCTTTCAGCTGGTGTTGCATCAATTATTTTTTCCAATGGCCGTGATTTATTGATTGGAGATCTTCATGGAAGAAGTTTTCGTACTTTGGTACAGTCGCAGAATCGTGGAGTTGCAGTTGGAGTGGACTTTCACTTTTACCTGCACAGAATCTTTTGGACTGATACGGTACAAGATAAGGTGGGTAGAAATTTCAAGAAGAATGTTTTTTTTTTTTTGTGTATGTGGAAGTAGAGAACAGCCAGGAGCAGAATGTGTTGATAGCCTTTCATTTTTGAGAGCAGAACCTGACTGTATTTTTGTTTTCTAACAAAAAAGGTCCTTGAAATGTTTTATGTTAATGACTGCGTTTTTCAAGCTATACTATTACATGTGACATATTAAACAAAGAATGCTTTTAGATGGGAATGTCTTGAACAACTTTTAATTTTATTTGAGATGGAGTCCAAAAGACTAATTAAGAGAAATAGTAGACATTCTTTGAAAACCGGACAAATTTTTCTTGGTAATTTTTTGAAACATGATCATTTAAAATGTAAAACCTGTCTGCCTTCCAAGATGATAAAAATCAGATTTCTTCATATGCTCCAAATGGCACTGTAATTGAGCTTGGATAACAAATATTGACAGTATTTTGTGTAATGAGTGAATATTTTGTTACTTTTTTTTTAAAGAGGAAATATTTTAGATTCAAAGTAGGGTAAAACAGAGTAATTTTCAAAAATCAGTCTGGAGACCCATTGAAAAGTTTGACTTAACCTTTTCTGCCCAACTTCAGTGAAACAAAAAGAAGTCCCAGGTCAAATGCTGAAACTCCAGAAACTCCATGTTGATCGTCATGCAGAGAAAAGGAGAAGCCATGGCCTGCTTCCTGCTGGCACCATATAGAGATGAATTTGGCATCACTGTCATTATGAACCTATGCGTAAACTGCAAACTAGTAGTTCCACTGCAGAGCCGTGTTGATTTTAGTGGAAAAGTTCTGCATGGCCATCAAGTAGGACAGTATTCGTCCATGCAGTTTTTGATTTGTTCACAATTCTGGTATTCTCATTTTTACTGCAGTAGGTTCCCATTGTTGTAATTGCATTGACAATGGTTGAATTAAATCAGGGTCAAATCTGAACTTTCATGAGAAAGGAGATTTATACTGTCTCTGTAGAAGATGGAAATAAAAAGTAATACGGGTTTTTCCACTGCATACCCCACGTGGCTAGGAGTGCCTTTTTATCTGCCCCAATGCAGCTAAATCCTATTTAATTAATTAGGATTAATTAGTCTAATTCAGTCATAATTAGAACACCTAGAACAAAGCAACAGCAATAAGAATATTCATCTATGATGAGTATCTCCACCCTTATGTCTTATAATAAGTATATTATTAAGATTCTTTTGGTTGTCTTCTTTTTTTTAAGAATAAGAGGTAAACTAAAAAATAAAATTACAGGTTATATTCTGTATCGTCCTTATCTCATTTAGTGTACTGTCTGCTAACTTAATGCCCATAAACTCTTCTGTCACAAGGTTTCCAAAAAACRGAATAGATGATTAGATGGTTTGCTAGATAAATATTCTTCAGGCCCAGGTAATAATAAAAATTACATGACCATTTCAGCTCTTCTTTTTCTTGCGTATATTTACTTGTGGTGACCTGTAATTTCATTTAAATACATTTTAAACCTCATACTGTTGTTCCAAAAAGGATAATCATTCCTAATTTCTTATATTACACAGTGTCATAATTACATGATTATTGCGTATTATAGAATTATCGCATTTATAGTATTTGCTTCATGTAGCTGTGAGCTTCCTTTTAAGATAACAATGCTATTTCTCCTTGAGCATGATGCTTTTAAAATTGGGCCTAAGTAAAGGAGAACAAAAACAATGCTGGGTCTTCTCCTTTCTGTTAAGAAAGAATTTTCCTTTCCTTTCTTCAATTTGCGAAGTAAATTTTCCTTGCAATTTCCCCTCCATGGCTGGTGTGGTAAGAGCTCCCCCTCTTGTTTCTGGACACTGATTAGTGCTTTGCTAAAGCATGTTCATTTGTTTTAAATTAGTGAAAATACTGTTTTTCACAAGGTTCCAGAAAAGCAAGATACCTTTACTTTGTCTTTTTTTTTAATCCAGCAATGTGCCATGTCTGTGAAAGCACAAGGCTGTTTCAGTCTGTTACCTTGTCTATTTTGCAGAAATGATAGTGGAAGATAAGCTCCCCGGATTTTTTGCATTTGTTTCCAAATTTTTGCAAAAAGTCAAGCCAGGGAATAGCTTAGTGGGTAACCTGGTCATATCTAAAGGTCAGTTGTGGACCTGTGCTCAGTGTGATGATAAAGGGCAGGTGCCACATGACTCATATGATTAGCAAAACATCTTGTGAGTAGTGTCAATATTTGTATTGTTTTCAGGTTTTTTCCATAAATATTGATGGCTCTGAAATCCAAGAAGTTTTAAATGTTTCAGTGGACACACCTGAAAATCTGGCAGTGGATTGGGTTAACAATAAATTATATGTGGTCGAGACTAGTGTGAACAGAATAGATATGGTTAACTTGGATGGAACAAACCGTGTCACTCTTATTGCTGAAAATCTGGGAAATCCTAGAGGAATAGCACTTGATCCAACTGTTGGGTGAGTAATTCTGTGAAATAATGGCAAAAGATGTCAGAAATTCCTTTATTCACATGCAAAAGAAAGCAAAGTAAGAAATAGCTCAGGGTGRTCTTTGGAATCGAAGTCTAAAATGGTTTGCACATTTACATATACTTTTCTGCACCTTAAATTGTTTGCTATGGCAGGGCTGTGCGATGCTTTTATTCCCAGAGTTAAGAATCTGTTTTATGGCTAGAGTTGTATGTGCATGAGCAGCTGCCTTTGAAAACAGGGGAACTGTGGGACTGCAACCAAGAGTAGAAGTTATCTTGAAAGATTTCTGTTGTGATACCATCCACAGACATCCTGCTATATGAAATAAAGCAGTGGGGTAAAGCCTGAGAAGTTAGTGTTTCCCCACTCTTCAGAAATATATATGAGCTCCAGAAATGGATATGAGCCATGAAAACTTGGTTCCTCAGAGGATGCAAAGAAGAGTTTCATGCACTTTATAGTGACAAATGCTACTTTCAAGACACCTGTGTTTGTCACTGGTTTATTTCTGGCAATTGGCTTAAGTCTGTATTTTACGAAGAACACCCAAAGTGTCTGAGGTCTTTTGGGTGAAAGCATAATTCTTGCTAGATTTGTTCTATAATAGAAAAAGCAGGCCAATTCTTTGGCAGGAGGCATAAAATGTGTTTTTGCTGTATGCCGACTGAAAATCAAGCTCTGTCCTGCAAGTATGCTGGTTTTAAATAATGAAACAGTTTGCAAATTCCATGTAAGATGTGGCTTTTTTGTAAAATCTTAAGAAACATGGGACTTTTTTTTTTCCTTTATAGTTACTTATTTTTCTCAGACTGGGATAGTCTTTCTGGTGATCCTAAAGTAGAAAGGGCCTTCATGGATGGTACAAACCGACAGGATTTGATAAAAACAAAATTAGGTTGGCCTGCTGGAATAACACTGGATATTGTATCAAAGAGGCTTTACTGGGTTGACAGCCGCTTTGACTACATTGAGACTGTAACTTATGATGGGCTTCAAAGGTAGGAGAAATATTATTCCATGTTATTTCTTACAGGTATACTGTTTTTACCATATCTAGTTCAAAGGAAGACTTGTCTAATAAAATGAGATTCATAAAAGACCAAAATTACAACATAACTTGAAAGTGATACATGTTAATGTATATGGTGTCTTACTACTTTTAGAAAATCCTTAATTCCTCCATTATCTTTTGTCCTGTTTTTACCTTGAATTACCTATTGCACTTCTTTTAACAAATGTACTATTTTATATAGCCCACCACTATAATATACATTTTGATAGTGTTTGCTTTTTATTATATTTGAAGAGTATGTATTGTCTTCCCGCATCCCTTTTTTACATTATTTTCTTGAATTTATTTAAAACGTTCATCTCCTAAACACCCCATTGTGTAATGGATATTAAGTGCTTTGGGTTTTGCTCTTTTTACAACACTTTAAACCTCATTATAAATCTTCACTGTTAGAAATTAAGTTATCACTTACACTGTTGTGATGCCAGAGAAACTCTATCACTTTCTATATGAAAGCGTTCAGGAAAAGAGTTGTTGCATTTTTATGGGACTACTGCATAAAGTGTAGTGTTTAGAAGCCTGCTTATTTCTCTGCATCTGTGATTACAGTCTCTGTTACTCAATGACAAGAGAACAACTGTTCACTCTCTACTTACCTCTTACATATTGTCTTGAAAAACAGTCCTTTGCTCAGTTGACAAATTTTTTGCTCAATGTATTCTTTCACTTACAAGAGAACATTTTTTATAAAAATGGTACCTTCAATTTACTCCTTTTCTGTATTTTTCAAGGCTGTTTTCAGGGTTTGGTATTGCAAGAATGTCAGGTGTTTAGAAAAACCTTTGGCTTTTGGAGATAAAAACTTAGCAGTTATTGCAACACCAAAAATCTTACTTTAAGGTAAAAGTGGTACAAGTGTGCAAGAATCAATGACATGGTCTGCAAACAGTTTTAAAACAAAATTTATGTCCTCTTGTGTCACATCTCCAATGCCTGCAGCATACATCTTAATCACTCTGGAACCTGTCAGAGGTGTAGAATTCAACTGATTTGTAGACCTTCCTTCATGATGCCAAGAGAATAATATCGTAGTGTATTGAAATGTTTTGTCTGAGGACTTGCTTTATCTCCTTGAAGTCTGTCTTTATCTCCTAATATTCATCCAAAAATATTGTTGTAATTTCTTGCATAGAATAGATACAATTTATTATCATTTGATTTTCTTCAGTTTTTCATGGGTGATTGGTTCAGGCCTCTGTTGTCTTTGTTCCATACGTCTTTGTCTGTTTCTGCAGACAATGTTTGTTTGTTTTGTTTTGTTTTTTTTAAAACTTAGTGCAACCATAAATTTTTTACATTCAAGGCTTCTTAAATATTTTGAATTTTTACAGATGTCTTTGATTTCCTCTCTTTGGCCTCTCTCTCTATTTTTCTCTCACTGAATTGTTTTTGTTTTCCATTTTTGATTCCTCTTCTTTATTCACTGTGTATTGGCCTGTTTTTTCTGGGAAATTTCTAACATTTCTGATCTGTCCATTTTCACTGCTGTATGTATGTTTAGCTTTATGTCTTTTGTTAGATTTTACCTTTTCCATTTGTGCTTTGGCTGCTTCTATCTCTAATAGAAGCAGAAGCTAATGAATGAATTAATAATCCTGTATATTTTCCTCTGATATCAAAATGAAGTTGTTTTCTAGATAATATTTTGTAAATAATTTATAAAACATCTTTATAACAGGAGAACAATAGCTCATGGAGGCTCACTGATTCCTCATCCATATGGAATAACTTTATTTGAACATAGTGTTTATTTCACTGATTGGACCAAAATGGCAGTGGTGAAAGCTAACAAGTTTTCAGAATCTAACCCTCAAGTGATCTACCAGTCTTCACTAAGACCTTATGGAGTGACTGTTTACCATGCTGCCAGGCAGCCATATGGTAAGGCAACAGATTATTAAGGGAGGTTTAGGAATTATCTTACCTAGAGTTGGGTAAAAACCATACGAGACTGTTATGTTTTCTCTAAAGAAGTGATAACTATGATGCATAAATTTATAGGACTGATTTTTATCACACAGTGCTTTCATCCAGCTCCTGCAGCTAACAAACTGTCAAATACAACATTTAAAAGCAGGGCTTACTAAATGTGTTGATATTTGGAAGAGTCAAATCTGTGCTTATAAGCAGTTTCAGACTTTCCTTCCTCCCTGCTACAATGAGGGAGTAGTTGGAAAATGTTAACAGTTGAATGTATTGTTTGTGAGATATATTTATGAAGTATGTATGTATGCAAAAAACTATAGCCCAGCTATGGGCTCCAGGCTACGTGCTGAGTATCTCTGGACAGTGCTGAACCCCTAGAACGCTGCTTAGCTCTACTGGGACTTCAGTGCATTCCAGGATTGAACTGGTGTTCTATGATTTCTGTGTGATGCAGCTCCCACAGGGGTCTGTATGATTTATTGTGGATGCTGAAAAAAATCCTGAAGAATCAAAAAAATGATGCCATTAGGTTAACAGATGAAGATTTAATCCTATCCATACTATTTTCCAGTAAGAAATCCTTGCGGAAGTAATAATGGGGGATGTGAACAGATCTGTGTTCTCAGCCACAAAACAGATAATGATGGACTAGGTTATCGCTGTAGATGTATACTGGGCTTTGACCTACATGTAGATGGACGGCACTGTGTTGGTAAGAAAATGCCTTATTGTTGTTGGAAGTAGCACTATTCCATTAGCTTTAGAAAAGAGTTATTTCTAGAACCTCCTTTCTCTCTTCAATAGCATTGTGGCCAAGACATTCATGTTTTTCTTCACAACTCTTGTTGACGGCTCTAGATATAGTCATTTCAGCCATTGTTCATTTCAAGCTGCAACATCTTAAACTCACCACCTTCTATGAGCATTTAAAAAAGTTAGACATGGAATATGTCTAGACAGTTGTATGATTCCATGGATGCTTGCTAATGTGCAGATTTTGCATTATTTTGAACATGTAACCCCTGGTCACCTGTAAGAGTAACGTCCAGAATAGTTTGGTCTTTCTCCTGTTGAACACATTTGGCAAGAATACCAGATTCAGTCTTGGGGTTGTGTGCTTCCATCAGCAATCTGCTGCTTCCTGTTGGCGTGCAGAATTGTCACTGATGGAGGGTTTACCATGTATATCTACTGGCAAATTAAGCTGAATATGTTGTCTCTGTACTTTACTATTTGACCATGCAGCTATACTTATTGCCAGCTCAGTTATGGTCTGGTTATATGGAGGTTCCATAAAGCCCATAAGTTAATTTTTGTACAGATAATTTGTAAAGAGGTCAGCACGGAACAATATTGCTGTTTTCACAGGGATAATGTTTTCTGTAAAGGGTCATTAGGATCACAGTAGTAATACAAGAGGAAGACATGGCCGCATCACCTAATATTCTGGGTTAGGCTTTCTTTTTCTTCTGGTTTGTTTTTTAGGTCCTTTTATATTTAAATTCATTTTTGTTTGTTCTCTCCCATTCTTTCTATTTCCAGGATATTAGTGTTGCCAAAGGAAAATAAAGCTTTATAGTTAATGCTCACCTGTCTGATCCTGTAAATAAACAAAGGCTGTGTTTGTTTTTTTCTTTTGCAGCTGTGCAGCAGTTCCTGCTCTTTTCATCCCAGCTGGCGGTGCGGGGAATCCCATTCAATCTCTCCACCCAGGAAGATGTGATCATCCCCATAACAGGGAGCCCTTCATACTTTGTTGGAATTGACTTCTGTGCTCAGGATGACACCATATTTTTTTCAGACACAAGTAAAGACATAATCTATAAACAGAAAACTGATGGTTCAGGTGAGAAGCATTGTTAAGAAGTGTGGAGTAATTGTGGTAAGGCGAGTAGAATATGTATTTTTAAAAAGCAGTAGAAAAAGTCACATCCCAAGATATGCAGAAAATTTTCAGTAATCTGGGAAATGTTTGACAGAAATGTTTGTTCAGCTTGTATTCAGGGCATTAGGAAACATGTCTTTTACAAAAGCTTAAAAAGATACAAAGTTGCCAAGGGTCCTTTCACTTCCTGAAAACATCTGCACCGGCTGACTTAAATTTTGCCTAGGTTTCTCCTGAATAGCAGTACACTGCTGCAGTCCTTACTTGTGCAAAGCATGCACTCGGATCGATTTCTTTTTCTGTTTTGTCTCCCATCTTTCCATTATAGATGTGCCCAGTGATGAGTAATAAGCCCCACTTATTGAGACTCCTAAGCATTTCTTAGATGCAGATACTGAATAATAATAAATCTTACTGTGATTCTGCTATCCACAGGCTGTTTCTCCTGCTCTTTGACAAACCTGCTGAATGTGCTTGGGAATGAACTATTTGTAGCACTTCTCACCACAAGTGTTTGCCAGCATCAGTCAGTTCATCCAGACTATTATGCCTTTCAGTAGGATGAAATTTAGTTTCTCTTTTTTATTTCCCTGTCTGAAGAGCACAATATTTGTCCCCATACTGTAATATAGAAAAAGAACATTACAACTATGAAATTTTTGGGAGTTCCATTTGTGGCAGTGTGAAGAATATTTCTGTCTAATTTGTAATAATGATCAAATGTATATTAAGTCAGCATATAGCCTTCCTGAGCTTGCTTGGTGCCTTGGATCAGAGTAATGGTAGACTACAGCTGACCTTCACTGTGTAAAGAGTAGGAAGATGCTGAGGAAGATGTAACTAAGGGACCAAAAGATGCACTGTCCTTACTGACCTTCATTCAAAAAATTCCCTTCAGTGAAAACTGAGTGACAGATTTCTATCTGCTCTTCTTTGGCTAGTCTTTGTTTCTCTTCTGTTGAGTTTGTGCTCCTGAATCATATACCTCCTTCACCTGGAACACTTTGTCCTTAGACATTATGTTAAGGTAGCACAGAGGCAGCATTTTTACCAAGGGAAAACACTAGTTTTGTGATCAGAATAATGCATTCATACTATTTCCTCTGTTCCTAAACATTTACAATCATTACATGTGTGTTGTAAATTTTAGGAAGAGAAATCCTGACAGCTAATAGAGTGGAAGGTGTTGAAGATTTGGCCTTTGACTGGATCTCAAAGAATCTATACTGGACAGACCCTCGATACAGGAGCATTAGTGTGATGAGGCTGGCAGATAAATCTAGACGAGCTATTGTTCAGAATTTAAATAACCCTCGRTCAATAGTGGTTCATCCTGTTATCGGGTAAGTTTAACTTTGCTTCTCGCTTGAAACACTATGAACAATTCTATGGTTTAAGCAAAATTGGTGAGGTTATATTTACATTCCTCTCTGGATTTCTGGTAGGATTTGTGTTCCTTTTCAAAATGCCATCTCTTTTCATTTCTCCCTTCTGTGTTCTTTTTTTCTTTTTTTTCTTTTTTTCTGTCTCAGGATTCAACACCCAGAGGAAAGGGCAAAGTGATGCAGATTCCGCGTGAATGAAGTACCCAGAAGAATTATCTTTAAAAGCACCTGTTTTTGTCTTTTACTTTTGTCTGTAGATAAACAGCCAAAAGAACTTTGTTTGTATCACGTGGACAAGAAAGCTGTTCCTTGTAGTTAAAAGATAGAGTACCATAACTTTCTTTTAATACACTTTCAGTTCCCAGAATACTAAATAGTTCTTCTATTTTTTATCTGAATTACCAATTCTGAAACATATTAGATACTGTTGTCTTTATTTGGCACAGACCTTAAAATATATGTTTCTGTATGCATAAGAAGCAGCTCTTTTTCTTTGATGGGAATACTTAACTTCAATGTAACTTTGGTATGGCCAACATTTGGCCATGCCAAAACAGTGTTTCTTTTGCAGTATACTTCAGCTTCCTAACACCATACTACAGAATTTCTTAATTATTTTTGAATATTTAATTTTCATGTTTAGTAACAATCACCTGGCCAAATACACTATCTTCTGAGAATATTTTCAAGAATAGTGTTGATCTTGGTTCCTTGGGATCCTAACTTTTTTTTGTTCACTGCCTTGTAAAGTTACTTAACACTAGCCTCAGATCTTTGTCTGTAGGAATAAGTCAAAAGGATCAAGAGAAAATTCTTTGTAATATTCATGCTTATTTGCAAGTATTACCTGGAGGATGTATCATCTTTTTGCTTGGTTCTTCTTCCCTGACAGTAATTACATTAAAACCATAACAGTTTTAACACAGATATGGACATACTATGTCTAAAGGAACAAACCACTTCCAAAGACCAGAAGTTGTTATACACAGGATAAATGCTGTTAGTACCACTACTGCTTGAGGAAGGAACCAACACAAAATTGTATTTTTTTAAGATCTGTGAAAATGTGGTACGAATAAGAGTGTTGATGCCGCTCATGTGTTTGGTCTGTTAAATATATTATATTAGTGAGTTATTGTGTCTTCTGACATGTGTCTTTTCAGGTATATATTCTGGACAGATTGGTTCCGTCCTGCTAAAATCATGAGAGCCTGGAGCGATGGTTCCCGTGCCTTGCCAATTGTGAATACAACGCTAGGCTGGCCTAATGGCCTAGCCATTGACTGGGGGTAAGAATGATACAGGGGGAAGATGGAGAAGCTTTCTGAGCAAAAGCGTTTCTTCCTTTAAACTGTTAGGGATTAAAAATAAAGGAATTGTGTCAAATTATATGCACTGGCACTGTGACACTCTCTCGTTGAAGACCTTATTTTTCAGTTTGTTGAAAAACCTGTAAAATTCAATTCAGTTCTCAGAAATCTTCCTCTGCCTCCCTTCCCGCCCGCCCCCCCCCAGCCTCCTAACAGATTTAAGATTATTGTTTTAGAAAATGTTAGTCCTGCCTAATGATCATAATATGTCATTTGAAGAGATACGGCATTTTCATTATTTTTAGTACTCTAAGACTGTACTGGGTGGATGCCTTTTTTGATAAAATTGAGCATAGCACCTTTGATGGCCTGGACAGACGAACACTTGAACGTATCACTCAGATGACTCACCCATTTGGCCTTACTATTTTTGGAGGTAAGTCTGGCATTGAAAAATATGATCTATTACAATTCCAGAATTTTTTCATGTCATGATGTGTGAATATGTGAGACAAAATAATATGGTTTTTGTAAGACAGCTTTTCTCATTTAAAAAAATCACTATTGAAAGCTTTCGTAATGAGATACATTTAGTGCTGCTTGCTTTTATACGTATTTGAATTTAAACCATTTGAGGCAGATCAGTTAACTCTTTTACTGCAACACTGCAGATACGCTGTACTAAGAATCACACCTTCCAGGATGGGCTGGTTGTGCAATAGCTAGACAAACAAGATAAATCACCTTTCTAACAGTGATCAGCATTTGAGAATTTTATTAAATGCACGTAGAGTTTATAATTAGATTTATGTTGCCTATGAAGAAGGGTATCAGCATCTGACCCCTTTTGATATGCAAAAATCTCTTCAATATATTCAAATATTTTCTGGAAAGTTGTCTTAAGGAATGATTTTAAAAATTCTCTCAGAACTTGAAATATCACTAGGGTCTGTTAAACCTCACTATAAAAGGAATCTGAGATAGCATGTTTTTTCTGAGTTAGATTTGCCTCTGACTGAAGGATTCAGTTCTGCTTTGTTAGTGGTAAAAGTCAGTTTGTGCTGTCCTTTCTTATTTTTCGGGAAATAGAGAAAAATTACTAAATTTACATGAAAAGCCCTACAGTTTTATCTCATGATGTTTTGACCTTTTCTATCATATTGCACTGTAACTGTTATGTGTTAAATGTCTTTCAAAACAGGTTATGCCTATTTCACTGATTGGAGACTTGGTGGAATAGTTCGAGTAAGGAAGTCTGATGGAGGAGAAATGACTATTATTAGGAGGGGTATTAGTAACATTATGCATGTTAAAGCATATGATGCTCATTCCCAAATAGGTAAGCTCATTTGTTGCAAGCATGAAAGACGTGAGGTAGGGAATAAGAAATAAAATGTTAGGACAGTAGGTTTCCTCTCTCAATTTTAAAGATGGCTTTACTGAATCATGGTTGTGACATGCTGGGGAGGCAGCAGAGACACTTGCAGTCATTGGTGATGTATTTCAATGTTTTGGGACTGCATGCAGTTTTCCTCCACTTCGTCTGTTACTTTATTTAATAACTTTGTAAAATTAAATTATGATTTCATTGTATTCTGTGTAATTTTATCACCAATTACAGCCTTCTATTTCTCTTTTTCTGGTAGAAGTTCTAGTTAAACTGAACTACTTATTTTGAAGAATTGGGTAAACATTTATTAATAAAACCACTATTCTTAAAGTAGACACCATGCATAAGGCTCTAATTTTTTATTCTTTTTACTCAGCTGAACTCTCTGTGTGTAATGATCTAAACCGAGGATTTGATATTGTAGTTAATTTAGTAAAACACCCAGTGCACTTGTCAAACAAGTGACCAAACCGTGTGCTAAGGCTCACTACTTTTCTGGTGTCCAAATATTGGTCAAATCCTCAAGCCCGTCTGAGGCAAAGGGCCTTGTTTGCTGTAGTGTACTTGTTTCCAGGCAGCTGCCAGGGTTGGACCAAAGCTAGTAGTATGTTGTTGGCTTCCTTGGACATTTCTGTTGTTGGAGATTATATAGAATGGGGGACATGATTATGACGTGTTACTACTACAGTGATTTTCTTAATGTCAGTGGACTTGATCTTATTTTACAGTGTGAGGAAAACCAGAATTTGTTACAGTATTTTTCTGTAAAATGTTCTTTTACATTTACTGTGCATTTTTAATAGTTTTCAAGCTCTTATCAGTACTGCATATGTTGATCTGCTCTATCACTTTTTAAGGTTCTAACTACTGTAATAGAGGAACAAACCCCAATGGAGACTGCAGCCATTTCTGCTTTCCAGTACCTAATTTTCAGAGGGTTTGTGGTTGTCCGTATGGCATGAAGCTGGCTTCAAATCAGTTGACATGTGTCGAAGATCCATCCAATGAGCCACCAACTTTGCAGTGTGGCTCATATTCATTTTCCTGTGGCAATGGAAGATGTGTGCCTCGACACTATCAGTGTGATGGAGTTGATGATTGTCATGATAACAGTGATGAACAAAACTGTGGTTCTTTAAGTAAGCAATCCCTGTAATTTACAGTTAATACTTGCTGCTTGAAGTTCAGAAAGTTTGATGGGTCAGTCTGATTTCCTTGGAATAATCACCCAGATTTTTAGCTGTGCGTTTGTGGATAAATTGTGAAGTTTTTATCTGGGAAAAGCATTGCTCTGAAATTAATTGGACAGCACATAGGAACAGGGGATTCAACACTGGCGTCGTAAAGAATGCACAAAAATATCCATACCTAACTAGTTCTCAAAAATGAATTGACTGAGTCACAAAAATTGCTCTTCTCAAGAAAAAAATTGCCCTTATTCTTAGGTTATTGTAAATTTCTAAGGTATTGGAATGTTACTTGCCATATTTTGATGCATGGGGGATGAAAAAAGCATTGAATAAAAATGAGGACATTTAAAAAATAGCATAAGAAAAATAACAATACCATATGCATTATCTAACCTTCCTCTAAGATTAGAGCTGCACCTTTTATTTCATCTAACATCTAAATAGAAATTTTCTGGTTATTATATTTGCACACTTCTGAACTATTTGTTGTTTCTTGTTTTTTACAGTCAAGTAGATTAAAAGCACATTGGTTCATTTCCTGGTTTAATTGTAAAATGGCTTTTATGACATAGTTGGTGCATGTTTCTTCAGAGTTAATTCTTGCTTTTAAGTTGCAAACAAGAAAATAGGACATATTAATAAAATTCTGTCCCTTAATGCATAAGACTAATACAAATAAGGTATAAAATCTGTCTCATATTAGTTGGCTATTTTAGAACATCTAGGATGTTTTGGGGGGAAAATGAAAGTATAGAACAAATGGCTACTCGAAGAAGTGATTTTTCTTGTTCTTCAAATTGTTTTGAAGTACTTAATGTAACTTTTTATTGTTGATTGCAGTTTAAAAAATGTTATAATGCAGTTCTGCCACATGTTGGTATGACTGGCATATTTTCACTCTGAGCAATGTGCATTTTAGAATTTGATGCATATTTTAGACGTTCCATAAGTGTATTGAATATACTGTCAGGGAAGGCAAGTTTTGGAGATCCTTATAGAAATGTCTTCCTATTTTGTTTTTTGTTTAGACAGTTCTTGTGCTTCATCAGCCTTTACGTGTGCCAGTGGACAGTGTATTCCAGGTCGCTGGCATTGCGATAAACACAATGACTGTTTTGATGGCAGTGATGAATTGCATTGCCCTACACAAGGACCCACTTCATGCCCTGTAAGCCTGTTCACCTGTGACAATAACCGGTGTATTCCTAGGATCTGGCTGTGTGATACTGATAATGACTGTGGTGATGGGTCAGATGAAAAAAATTGCAGTGAGTATCAGAACTGTCTGGTTTTTTAAACACGTATGTATGTCTCTGTGGGCATAAGAATGATAAATGAAATTAGGAAAAAAGAACTGATACCTAAGTTAGAATAATATTTTGTAGTCTGTAAGATGTGGAAAACTCACCTAATTTGAACTATCAGAGCCAAGCAGAATGCAGAAGAGTCATTTAAAAAAATAAGCTGCAACTGTGACAGTTGTAATCATGGTGCTGCAAAATCTCACATGTTGCAATTTACAGCAACAAGCAACTAAAGCCCAGATGTTCTAAACACTTAGCGAGTGATYTCAGTAATGACTAATGGTGTAGTCAGCTAATCTAATCTGGAAGTTTCTACACAGAAGTATCTGTAATTATTTTGCAGTGAAATAAGACCATAGTTTCTCTGTATATTTCCTTTGGGATTATTTCTCACTGTTGGAATTGTGTAGTTATTTTGCATGACTTCTAGCCTGCATATGAATAAATAATTACCTGATACTAAAATCTGTGCTTGTAATTTATGTGATTACTAACTGCTGCGTTGCATGCTGCAAGTTAGTGACAGTGTCTTTGTAACTCTCTGTATTATGCTGATTTCAGAAGAGAGAAAAGAAACACAGCAGTGTTTGTTGTCATTCTTAACAGCTTTCACAGGTACCTGTGAACTTGGGCAGTTTCAGTGTCCTGACCATCGCTGTATTGACCCATACTATGTCTGTGATGGAGACAAAGACTGTGTAGATGGTGCTGATGAGCATGACTGCAGTAAGTATAACTTCATTTGTTGAACGTTTCTTTAGTGTTTCCTCAGATTCACGCCCTGAAGGGTGTTTGACCTCGTAAGAGACAGCTCCAAGATAGTAGAATACATAATAAACAAATCTGTGAAAAAAACCCCACCCTGTGTTTATGATGCTTATTTACACATTTGTAGCAAACCCTTTGATCTCTAGGCTGGTTGTAGAGGACTGAGACCTGTTTCTTCCAAGTTTTCTGTGGATTCCAAGATCATTGCGTTTTATGTGTCCTAGGGAAATCATGGTCTTGAGTGGAACTTGGACTCCTTATATCACATCTGACTTGTGTACCTCTAGAAAAATTGGTTGCAGTCTAGTCTGTAAAATMAAGTGAATAGTTAACATACTGCCTTTTATTTTGCAGTATACAACTGCAGTGCCACACAGTTTAAGTGTGTAAGTGGAGACCAATGTATCAGTACTTACCACCGGTGTGATGGTGTTTTTGACTGTAATGATCACTCAGATGAGACTGATTGTCGTAAGTATATTAATGCTGAAATAAAAGCTCAAGAACAGATTTTCTGGCAAAAAGTAGAGTCTGTATTTCTTTTGCACCTAAAGTTTTCTGTTACTTGACGCCTCATTTTTAAGGGTTTAAAAGTAAAATTAAGAAGTATATGTAGTTAGAAAAATGAAAATCTTATATCCATTTCTGATTCTGAAATGTCATGTGGATGAACTGATTGGGGGTCTTTGGCCTGATTTACAAGCGGCACAGTTCTTTATAGTATTGAAATTACTTATGCAAGAGGTGAACTGAACCTTGTGTTTTTGCATCTCCATCTAAAACTGAAAACATTTAATGTCATTCTTTTAGCTACGAGACCACCAGGGATGTGCCACCAGCATGAATTCCAGTGTCAGTCAGATGGCAATTGTATTCCCGCTACCTGGGAATGTGATGGCCATCTTGACTGTGCAGATGGTTCAGATGAACATCATAGGTGTCCTGCCAGGACCTGTCCTCCATCCCTTTTCCGCTGTGACAATGGCAACTGTGTCTCTCGGGCGTGGATCTGTGATGGTGATAACGACTGCAGAGATATGAGTGATGAGAGAGATTGCCCTACTCAGCCCTTCCGGTGCCCCAGCTGGCAGTGGCAATGTCCAGGTCACAGTATCTGTGTGAATCTGAGCAAAGTGTGTGATAATTCTGCCGATTGCCCTAATGGAGCAGATGAATCTCCATTGTGCAGTAAGTTACTGTTTAAGCATCTACAATAGCTTACAATGTGCTGTGGCTTCAGAAAGAAATGGAGTATGCTGAGTGTCAGAACAACAGCCAGCTGTATTCAGCATACTATATTTAATGCAGCAACATTTCTAACAGAAATTAAAAGCGCACTGAAATTAGAGATCAAATAAGAAATTGCACTTGGCTTGCAGTGAGAGGAGACCACAATGATGTCTATGATGAATTCATTAACTGTGTCTAGTCCTGTGCTCTGAATTCATATATGACTTTCACTGACTTCAGTATAGAGGTTTTTATATAGCAATGCAGAAATCAGCTTTGTGTTCCCAAACACATTCACTTAAATGTGGTATGCCTTAAGTTCAAATGAAATGTGATTCAGTTTTTAATATTTTCTTTTAAATTTCTAACTTCAAGAATCATGAAAAAAAATCTAAAAGCTCATGTGTAGCCGGAATTTGTATTTATGTTGATTATGAATTGATTTAAGTGTAACTCTTTTCTTTCTTTCCTTCCTTCTTCTCTTTAATCAATGCACATTCTCAGATGAACCCCAGCCAGGTATGATTATAAGCATTATTGTYTATTAATATTATTTTAGATTCTTAACTGTACAGTAAAGGATTTGTATACTTCTAGCTAGTTTTGAAAATTTTGTTATAAATACTCAGCAGACAGCCTTCTGGGATTCCCACCCTTCTTCTGGGTTTCAGCAGTAAATACTCTGTTATTGTATACCTTTGTGTGCATTATGTATATATGTGTGTATGTATTTTGCATAAAATATCAGCCCCAATGGAATCTCATATTGCATAATTGGTGCTTGTGCAGTCACATTCTGGCAGCAGTTTTAGGCTTGTAATGCAATTGCAAAGTATTAAATTTAGCATGGGAAGTTTTTGTTAAATATATGCTTATTTCCTTCCCAAACCCCATTTCAGATCAGGAGAGCTGCTCTGACAATAATGCTGGCTGCACTCACGAATGTATTCAAGGGCCCTTTGGAGCTCAGTGTACCTGTCCTGTTGGATATCAGCTTGCAAATGACTCCAAGACCTGTGAAGATATTAATGAATGTGACCCTCCTGGCTTTTGTAGTCAACATTGTTACAATGAAAGAGGGTCTTTTAGGTGCTACTGCGATGACGGCTACGTTCTAGAAACCAATGGGAGGACTTGTAAAGCTGCAGGTAAGGAACATAGATGTCAAAACCTGAAGAATGACAACAGTGTCTGGAAAATGTCCAGCATTGCCATTTTCGTATTGTCATCTTTTGAAAGAGCTGATGCAAACAGCCATTTACAGTCATTCATGGCAGATGATCTGAGTATTAAAACTGACAGCTAAGGGGTTAATTGGTAACTATTACTTTCTTGAAACAAAACCATTAAGTAACACACTGAGTTTTTAACGCTGGCATGGTGAAAAATAATATTCTGGAGAAAAGCAATGTCAGGCACCTGTAAGCTTTTACCTATAGGCTAAAATCTGCTCTTTATTTTAGAGTTCAGTGCCCACAAAATTTATAAATCCCAGCCTTTTGAGAAGACTTAACTAGTGACTGTGCCTTGTACTCATCTCTCAAGAGCAACCACCACTGACATTGCTCTGTATCTCTTTTGTAGTACACTAGTAGCACGTAGAAGCCATAGCAGAGTTTGTTACCACAGGTTTCCTGATTTAGGAGTATCTTCAGGCTGTGGAAGACTCTTGCATTTTACTTCCAAATAGGTCACACCCTTGCTAATTTGAAGTTTCTCAGAGACTATTGTCTTTACAGTTGCTGCTTTACAGTTGCTTACCCGTATAAGCCTCTGCAGAGAAATATAACCCCAGCAGCCTATGTCTTTCCTGTCTTTATTCTTCTCCCTGGCCCCCAGGCAGTCTGAAGGGAAAAAAGGAGAGCAGCCTGACTGAAAAGGAGGAAGAGCTAGATTGGGTAGGGTAGCTGGTGAGACAAGGAACTTTGGAGTCAGAGTTGGGGGCTGGGAATTGGTAGTGGCTTCTCTGGATGTCAGAGGCAAACTGGACAAACTGGAAGGGAGAGGCCCCAGTGCACAGACATGAGGCTGGAAGGGGGGTCTGGTAGAAGGAGTAAATGATGGAGAAAGAATGGAAGAAACTCAGGGTAGATCCCAAGGTCAGGATGGACAGACTGAATGTGATAAAATAACTTGGTCTGGGAATTGATTTGACTTTCTGCTTTCAGAAGATTCTGTTTATATCTAGATACAATAGCTCTGACACTATAAAGCCATGTTAAATTACTCAGTGTTACTTTTCTTATAGAATTACTGGTGAATAGCTTATTGGTTTATTTTTGTTTCTTCTTCTTTGATAGAATCTGGAAATCTTCTCTTGCTAGTGGCAAGCCGTAACCAAATTGTTGTAGACAACATCACTTCTCAGTCACACAGTATTTATTCTCTGGTTCGAGATGGGAGGAATATTGTGGCTATTGATTTTGATTCAATCACAGATCGTATCTTTTGGTCTGATACAACACAAGATAAAATTTGGAGTGCTTATCAAAATGGGACAGACCGAAAAATAGTAAGTTTCACTGAGTTATTCTTGTCTTTTCATCGTGGAGAGAAAGGGAGGACCCTGTATCTGCAGGTAACAAAGGGGAAAAGGCAAATCCCAATGTAGTGAGAAGAGAGATAACAGAGAGAAAGTGAAACAACTCTGTAGATATTAAGCCAACATTTCATACAGCTTTTTGAAAAAGAAAACCCTTCAGGAAACCCTTTTTTAACACCAAGCTGTAAACTGATTTTCCTATTAGTAGATGCTTATTTCTTTGATAGATCCACAGAAGTTAGTAGGAATGTTTGGGTATATCCTTTCTCAGCAGTTTGAATGGGTGCATTGTCACTCATTCTGTAGAACAGCTCTAGAAATGATATGGTTCCCTGTTTTCTATAGCTACAGAAGTGTACAAGATAAAAATTTAATATCAACTAGCTTGTTCTCTCTTTCTCTCTCTCTTGCTTTTTTTTGCTTTTTTTTTGCTTTTTTTTATTAAACAGGTGTTTGACAGTGGTGTCACGGTGACTGAAAGTATAGCGGTAGACTGGGTAGGTCGAAATCTTTACTGGACAGACTTTGTTCTGGAAACAATTGAAGTCTCTAAAATGGATGGGAGCCACAGGACTGTGCTGATTAGCGAAAATGTAACAAACCCAAGGGGACTAGTGTTAGATCCCAGAATTGAGTAAGATTTTGTTTTGTTTTGTTTTGAAAAAGATGCATATTTTGTCATGATAACAATAGAAGAAATCAGTTTATATTTGTCCAAAGTTTTGACAGCTGGGGGAGCAAACTTAAGAGATTTTTTTTAAGATAATGTGTTTACAGACTTAATTTAATGTGAATATTTAACATCATATAATCATTATTGGTAATCTGTTACTCTGACTGTAATAAGGTGTTTGTCTTATTCTAAAATAGATCTTCCTGCATTTGCTTCACAGATAGGAACTTTTAATTTAAAATTCTTTTATATTATGATCACTCAATGTTATACCACAGACCTAGCTACAATATAATGTGATATGCCTACCTGTCAAAGAACAGGCTCTTTTGTAGCCACAAAGCTAAAATAATCATTTATATCATATTAAGATCATTACAACAGCACCTTTCCGTTTTGGACCGCAAGTAGCATAGTGTAAATGGGATATTATGGTTTGAACTGTTCATGTACAAACCTTTACTTTTTCTGAGCCCTCCAGCATCAAGAACTTTGATCTGTACTGCCAGCCATGTGAGGCTCTCAGTTACAACACTGAGAGCGTAATCAAGGCATGCCAGTAAAGGCACAAACCTGTATCGAATTAGTGTTCAGCAACTGGCGAATGAGATTCTAATCAACATTGGAAAAGAGTGAAAACAAAGTAGCTTCTGTTTGCTGTTATCAGTTACAAATGAAAATAGTAGTAGAAGTATTTAAAAAATATTTGCAGCAGAAGTTATGGTAATATCTTGAATAAGCATATTGCTGAACTTGGTGATTTCAGTACCACTGCATAGGGCATTTCTTAAAAGTGTTGTTTCTGTAATTTGTGTAACAAGGCTTTGTCTAGCATTTTTCAATAAGGAGTTAGTTTTTTTTCTGACTGGTAACCACAAGCTACTTTTTGCAGTGCTCATGTGATGTTCTGGAGTGACTGGGGCCAAAACCCTCGAATTGAAAAAGCCAGCATGGATGGGAAAATGCGAACAGTTATCATTAACAATAAAATCTACTGGCCCAATGGACTCTCAATTGATTACCCAAATAAGCTGCTGTATTTTGCTGATGCCTACCTTGATTATATCGATTTTTGTGATTACAATGGAAACAATAGACGACAGGTGGTTGCAAGTGATTTGGTAAGACATCAATAAAAATCCATTGTTTTCCCATGTCCTTACTGATAGTACTTAACAGCATATTTGCACTGTCATAGACTTGGATGTATTTATCTTCAAAATATTCCTATGAAGTAGAAGAAATATTTTAGCTGCATATTACAGTTGGAAAAAGAAAAGTTACATATCCTATCCATGGTTTCACAGGAGATCTTTAACAGAACCTGGAGATGAATGCAGGCTTAGTGCTTTAGATCATTCTCAAATGCTTTCTGCATGCATGAAGTCTAAAGGCTGCACCTGACACTGCTGCTAAAGCTGGTGCATTTGCTGTAGTCAAACACACTCCAAAAAGCTTGGAAGAACATTCCCCTGTCACATTCTGTGAGTGATAACTGCTGCTGCTGCTCTCGACAGCAGCAGGGGCTCTGTGTTGCCCAGACTTGCTACATGCTGCCACTTCATGAGGACTATCCGTCTTACAAACTATCTCCCAACAAAGTGCTGCTGTCAGTTGGCAAGATTGTGTGGGTACCAGTGCAATAATTCCGATGCTCAGCTGATACACATAAGCTGGTATAAATAACTGCATGTATTTTTTTAACAGTCAAACCTCAGGGCTTGTTTGTCTTTGGCCAGACAGACAATTCTTGTGAACTAGGAGCTGGTGCAATCTTCAACTCTTTCTTGCCCCGCTCCTAGTTTTCTGAAATTTAGATAAACAACTTTCTGCAACACTCTGGAAAATTACAGGGGAGCTTATCAAAGATGCAAGGACTGACAGGTCCGTAACTCCCAGCAGGCATTTCCTCTTGTGCCTTTGAAAATCTACTGTTGGGTCTTTATCTTTTGGTTCCCTGTGTTCCACCCTGCAGTTTGATTGCTTTATGAATTCCTCATGCTGTGTTATAGGGTCTATTTAGCATTTTCATTAAAAAAGTRTATTTCCCCCATAAAAACAACCAGTATCTTGTTTTCAGGCAATATATGAAGGATATCTTTTGAGACACAGCTGCTACATTTTTTATTGTGCTCAGCTCTGGTGTTATTTCAGTGCAGCCTTTAGATGATACTGATCTCCAGAACTAAATTGATAAACATCCTTGCCTTTTAGATATTGCAGCATCCTCATGCTCTAACTGTTTTTGAAGATTTTGTGTACTGGAGTGACCGGTACACTAATCGGGTAATTCGGGCCAATAAATGGCATGGAGGAAACCAAACAGTTATGATTTATAACATTCACCAGCCTCTGGGGCTTGTGGCAGTCCATCCTGTAAAACAACCTCATGGTAAGTTCAGCAAAACAACTTTGGTAATTACAGAAACAAAACCATGCAGTATTCTCATGCATAAGTACTCCTGGATTTGGTCATGTCAACAAATGCACTGGGTTGAAATGAGCAGATATAATTTATACTGTTGACTTGCAACTGAGGATCATTTCAGCCTGTCCAACCTGCTGAATAAGCTGCTGTTTAGGGAAAGTAACCTGGGCAACATATGAGCATAATGAATAGACAAAAGGAGTAACAGAGAAGTGGGACGTGCAGTTCTTCTGCTGTTTGTTTTGAATGTTTCTTTTAAGAAAATTGATTTTTTTTAATTTTTTTTTGGAACTCATTTGCGTTTGTAAAGTCTGTCTCTGTGGCATACTGGCCTCAGTTCCTTGCACATTAATTATATCATGCTTCTAGACAAGATGACTGTCATCATCTTGCTTTGCAAGCACTTTTACATTATTTCACTTGATGAAATAATAATAAATTAAAGCCCTTCATTACATTTAAGATTTCCTCTGAGATCATATGCAAGTGATTTCTTACATGTCAAGGAAATCACTTTTTACCTCTGTCAGGTAAAGGCATCTTMCAAATCAGACTTTCTGTCAGACATGACCTGAAGTGTGGAAAATATGTTGACACAAATACTGTCTTTCACTGTTCCTGCAATATTTCTTGTGTATTGACTGTTTTTAATAAGTAAGTGTTACAATGACTTAAATTCTTTTTTCTGAAAACTTTCTTACAGAGGTGGGCTCTTAGTGTGAGCAATTTCAGTGCTATATTGTCTGTGCATTATTTCGGAACAAAACCTACCTCTATCATGTTCAGTGACAAAGCCACTTAGCACTGTTGTTGGAAATTGTTCAGTAACTAAAGGGTACCGTTAATTTATACATCATAGTTCTGGTTTAAGAGGTTTTATTTTATGACTCAGGGTAGTAAAACCTTTCTGCCACTGGTGGGGAAAATGATTTACTGTTTTCATTGTATTAAATTAGTATGTTTCATGATTTTTCTTTTAGAATTGTTCTGTTGTACTGTATATGGCCAGACAGAGAAGAAAAGTAAACACTTGCAAAATACCAAAACATGCTAATGTTTACAAATGAAGAAATAAGTATTTAATAACTGAAATTCCAAATACAGTGTTAAAACTGTATCTTCCTCTTTCCTTTTTTTGTAAATCATTAGAGTTTGCATCATTAGATTTTAGACTTGTTATACTGGTGAGATGAATTCTTCTTTGATAGTTTGAGTTCTGAGTTTATGCCACTGTTTTACTGCCATCTTGTTAATTTCTTTTCCGTGCTCGTTAGCTTTCCTGTTTGGCACACTTGGGGTGGTTCCTGGAACTTACTGGCTTCTTAGAAAAAGACCTGTTGCAATCGCTAAGGGTATACTCAAAATATGATTTTATTTTCTTATGAAGATGGCTTATCCTGAAAAATCCTCTTTAGCAGCAAGTTTGTCGAATCTAAATGGTTGAATTTTAATGTGCAGTAGTAATGGCACTCAGTAGAGACCTTGTTCACTGTCCCATTTACAGTTTACAAGCTTAGACTGAAAGTTTCAAAGTGATCCAAAGAAATTACTCATTAAACTCCCTCAATCTTTGAATGAGATCTGGGCAACTATGTTTTCCACTTAGTTTTCTCTGAAAAGCTTCAATAAATAGTTTAAATCCCCCATCTAGAAAGGTTAGAATGGTCAGAGACTGAGAATCCTGCAGGCCTCCTGAAGCAGTTGACAAAGGTTTGAAAATTAATTTGGGAGACTTTACATAATAAAAACAAATGAAAAGAGCAATAGAATATTGGTCCTGGTTTTACAGGAAGGTTCATGCCATGTTGTAAGTATATTGGTATGCTTGTGGTTCTTGGAAATATTTTAATTTTTAAGTTTAAAGAAATATGAAAACTGATATGGTACTGGGCTGGTTTTAACAGTATTGGTGACATCGAATGTTCTTCCTAGTCTATTATATTGTTAGTTGCCAATATTTTCTTTTTCTTTTCAGATATCAATTCTTGTTCATCATCCCCCTGTAGCCACCTCTGCTTGCTTTCTTCATCTGGACCACTTTTTTTTTCCTGTGCTTGTCCTTCAGGATGGATGCTTTCTCCTGATAACAGAAACTGCATGAGAGGTAGGGCAGTAATAATGAGAGATGAAAAAAATGACCTGATAGATTGTCAGAGTCATGCCTCTGTCAGGYAAAAAGCTGACTTCAAAACTGTAGGCTGCTGTTCATGAAATCAAAGTTTGGGGCCTTTCCAGGTAGGCTACTCTTAGGAAGGATGCCACGTGCTTTGGGCTAAAGGTTTGGAGCCAGGTTCTAGAAAGAACTCAAAGCCAAAGATTTAGATGCTTCATTTGGGGGGAAAAATGAATGAACTGAATTTTCTTTTAAGCACTTTAAAAAAGGCCACATTTTGTAGTTTCCCAAAACATTCAGTGTTTTGCTGTTGGAATACATCTGGAAGGAGTTGAGCATTAGTTAAAAACGAAAGATTACTCTGGCAGAACATTGTCCTTCTCTTTGTAAGTATTCAGCCTGCAAACTGTTGCACTTGTAAGAAAGTAGGATGCAGTGCTAGAATCTTGGTCACTGAGTCTCTTTTCTTCCTGTCCTTGACTGCCACATCATGTTCCCCTTTTACCAGTCAAGCTCCATTTTAAGATTAATTTGTTTTCTTGCCCCTAAAACTCCAATTAAAAGATTGTTACTTAACGTCACAATTTTGGTATTTGGAAACTTTCTGGTTTTTAGTTTAAATACTCTTTCCCCAGTTTATGCCCATTTTTGGCATTGTCCTTCAGGATAAATAGCATAAGTAGTTCTCCTTTCTTCCTGGTATGTGTTCCTTTTATATATTTAAAGAGACTATCACATTCTTTCTCGGTCTGTATTTTGCTAGGAAAGAAGCCATGCTCCTTTGGTTTCCTCTAATCAGAAGAAATGCTTTGCCTTCTTATCACTCCCTTCAGCCTGTCTGAACTAGTGCATTGTGGAATTTACATCAAAATTTCACAACTTGAGCTTTTTTCCCCAATGTAAAAAATAAGTATGCAAATGCAGGAGGTCTAGAAACAGAGCCTTACGGGCCTTACAGGTGTTGCTTGTGTATTGCAACAGAGCTAACCTTTGCAACCAAGTATTTCATGTCAAAAAGTACCGTTGAACTTTCTTTGACCAGTCCACAGACCACGTATGATTTGTAAAAATCATTCAGCCAATTCATTTTAAAAAAAGTCAAGAAAATTACAAATTGCTGGCAGGCAGTTTGTGACCAGAAATTTGACCAGATTAATTTTGTCAGATAGAGCATTCACTATGAATTTTTCTGTCAGCTCTACAGATATGAAATGTGCTTTAGTGCCTGCCTAATAAGGAAGCTTCAGATCACTGAAATTTAAGTAGAAATGATCTCTGGGCTAAGCTAATGCTAGAAATCTCTGTTTCAGTCAGAAGATCCTTTTCTTTTAAAACCGAGACAGTTTTAAAGGCCAAAACACTCTCCCTCCCTGCTTGATACTTAGCAATGTGTTCTTTAAAGAGCCATATTGCAGTCTCCTTTTTCTTAGCAGCAGTAAGAGAATTAAAAATGTACATAGGTTGAAGTGAAACGCACTTTTGTTTTTAATCTGATACAGAGGGGATTGCTTTTAGAATTCTACGCTGTTTTTTGTATGTGCAGGCCTACAGGGATCATGAGGAAAATAATGGAATATGGCAGTGATGAAGCACATGCAGAGGTGGACCCAGGTCTATTCTCTGCCACTGAATCAAGCTGTTGATCTTATCTTTACTTCCCAGCAGTGATGTGTTAAGTTCCCTGTGTCTAATTAGGTGCTGCTGTGACCCTTTTTTATAAGTTCCATAATTGTTCAATATAAATTGTATGAGGGAGAAACAGAAATGTCCCCCTGTGAAGCACAGTTCTTTGAAACTATATGGGCTTGTTCTTTGTTCTTGGATGAAATCTATACATTTAAAACAGTATGTAGAAAATGTCTGCAATTTGGGGGGATTTTTTAAAATAACGGATTTGCCGAAGGTCAGCTCATCAGCAACATTGTTATAAAACTTCGCTGATTCTTTTCATGGTAAAAGATTTTAGTTATTGCTAATGGTTACAGAAGAATAGGCATTTGCAGTTTCTCTTCTGATATTTTCTATGATCCTAATCCTCGCTGTCATTGTTTGGTTTGGTATGCCAGCACAAACTTTCAGCAGAAAGATTAAACTGAGCTACATGCATTTGGTTGCCCGGTGTTCTCTATAACACAATGATGTTGCTGGCCTCTGCATACTTAATTAACATATTGAATATTGCTAACTTCATGTTGATGAAAAAGTATTGATGCTAGGATTGCACCATTTCTTGCTTTATATAAGACCAAGAATGCTAATATTATAAGGTTGCTTTTGCAGTTATTTTACTTTAAGCTGCTTTTTGATATTTATAATAAAGATGGTAATGTAGCAAACTGGCTTGAAAACAAAACAAGGAATTTGTGGATATTGCAGCCTTACCTTATACTACCTTACCTTAATATTAGTACTCTAAATTTAGTATTTTTTACATTTAATATAATAATACATTAATTTTACATAGGTTATCATTTGTCATGTAAATTTGTGTTAAATGTAACAATTGTACAAAGGATGTTACATGGATCTGATTAAGCTACACTGATTTTAGGTCTGAATAGCTCCTCAGAATTAATCTGTTGCCCATTATATGAATGAAGAGGAATCAGACTATGCATATTTGCATAGGTGTTAAATTTAACAGAAGGAACCACCAAAAATTTTCTGTTGAATATAATTGGTTTGTTGGTCATAGTTTTAATGAGACTCTCAGACTTTTGAAGCACCAGCACTGTCTGGCCTACTTTGAGTAGCGTATCTATGTTTGAAGAGGGTTTGGCAGCAGCGTACTGTGTACAGTTTGAGAGGCAATAATGACTGTGGTATCTTATGTGCATTGAAACAATTTCACATGAATTTAGCTGCTCCATGCACACATTTTGTAAAAGGGCACTGGCCTGCCACATTGGTGGAAAAAAAAAAAGTGGAAGAGACAGGAATTTCAGAATTAGAGCTAGTTAAATGTCTTCAGGCAGTTATTTGCCAAAATTTTGATTTTGTGCTGAGACAAACACTATGTAAACTTGTGTCAAATTTGACAAATAGTTCTTGCTGCCAGAGAAGAGGGGGGAGAAGAATTTTGGAAAAGTGCAATTGTGCTGTGGTTTGTGGATTTTCATGTCAAAATTAATTTTCATTGCAAAATTTAGCTAAATGTATTGTTTAAGAGCCAGTGAAGCAAAAAAAAACAAAACAAAAAAACAACTTTGATCTATTACAAAATGTATATTCCACAGCTCTAGGGATAACTTCTTCCCAAACTCYACTTCATGTCAGAAGAAGTGAGATGCTGCTGCCTTTCCCATGACAACAGCCCAGTTCCCTCTCAGCTGGTAGCTTATGCCTGTGGACAGAGGCTAGAGATTTTGTTCTGACCTCCAAGGGCAAATGGACAAGGAATAAGGGAGTTAGTGTTCGGGAGATGCTCTTCCCCTTCTTCCTCGCAGAGGAGAAATTGGGTTGCTGGCTCACACTGTAAAATTCTCTAATGCATTTCCTCAGATCACCTGACTAGATGCCCTTTTTTATATGATCTAAGCATAAGGATATGTGTTTACCTAAAAACAGATTTGCTATAAAGGAGCATGACTACCAAAAGATAAAACAACAAAATGCGGTACTGCAATTATATTTAACAATACTCAGAAGAGGGACATTGAGTGATGTACTTCCTCCCTTAGCCACCAAGGAATGGTCCGGCTTTGTTTACTTCCACCTTCTTAGAATTTTCTTGAACACTTTTTGTGATTGAGCACAGTGCTGATACTTTAAATATTATAACTATTACAACAACTGACTACCTCAGTCCTAGTGAGATAAAAAACTTAAACACAGATGGCTACAAAACATCACTGGTAACTTTCATCCATCCCCTGTCAGCATCAGGGAACGGGCTTCTAGGGAGCATATCACATTGCCAGTTTTTTGATCAGATGAAACATATTGGAACATAATTCTGAATTATATTACATGTTTTCACAGTTGAACATCCTTTCCTTATTGCTGTAAGAGATAATATAATTTATGGAATTTCTCTGAACCCTGAGGAGAAGACTAATGATGCCATGGTTCCAATAGCAGGAGTTCAAAATGGTGTTGATGTTGACTTTGATGACACAGAACAGACGATTTACTGGGTTGAAAATCCGGTGAGTTAGTATTTGTGTTCAAAATTTGCACTCAAGTAACACTTTCTACTTTAAAATAATGTTTTTGTTAAAAATATATTAGCATTGCAGGCAATAATTTTAATGAATATAATTGAAAGGAATGAAAGCTGCTTTTTTTTTTCTAGGATAAGTTAAAGAAGCTCGTTCTCATTTGTAAATTAGTTTTTTTATTTTTCAACTGAAATACTTGATTAATGCTATTTCTGGCTCAGCCAAAGACCTGAACAGGAAATACTGGAAAACGTGGCAGAGCAATACTCTCAGCCCTTTGCCATAGTCCACTGTTTCTCCTCTCTATTGACTTAGGACTTAATTYCACATACAGTCAGAGCACTTTTCCATGGGAGCAGTACACTGGACACAGTGGCACTAATCATTGGAATGAAGTTGCTTGTTCTCATGATCAGTCTCTAGTTTGAGTACCTCCTGAAGTAGCAGAGTACAGAGGTATCTGAGTTTTTTTAACAGGAGAAAGTGATTGCAAAGCCACAGCGATTTCCAGGTAGCACACATGAGGCTTATAGTTCTAAAAAATAGTTTGAATTAATTTTTAATAGTAGATTATAGTTGTTTGATTGAGCCTTTTTAATGATTGTCCTTGCTGAACTAATAAGTGATGTATGCTCCTTAAGGTTATTTTGCCACAAAAAATCTCAGTCTTTGCAGGATAAACACTTTTTAAAAAATCTGTGTATGTCTGGGAGATGGACATGGAATGAAGCTGCTGGTTCGGCAGTATATCTGCTCTTAGAAACTTAAAAAAAGAAGAGTGGTGCTAAGTCCTGGAGAAGCATAATAAGGAAATGTTCATAGTTAAGCTTTACAGAAATAATTCACGCTAATTGGTTACCTTCCATCCACAAAGGAATTTACTTGGTCTTTTCCCAACTGGTTTGCCTTTTGCGGGTTTAATGCAAAAAGTAGTGTAAAAATTACTCATTTTAAAGCCTTTTCTTTGTCACTCATAAATGAATTTTTCCTTGTGCATTACGATAACATGTTTAGTTCCCATGAGGTATTTAAATAGACCTATTTAAGCAAATCTTTGTCCCAGAGAGAAGACTAGTATTTGGGAATCTATTTGATCCTCCGTGCAGTCTGAAAACATATTCTTGCCAGCTCTCAGCCAGCAGCTACAGCTGACATTTACAAAAGGTTGAAGAGTTGTGTAGCAGGTCATGGCCGATGTATCCATTAACAGAACTGGCGTGTGAAATGCCAGGTGCAGCTGCAGGCTGAGTGCAGTAAGTACTATATTTTAGTTAGGTCTTGAGCTCCAGCCTGACAAAGGTATGATTATGGGCTGTGCCCCTGTCTATAACCCTGACCCATAGGGCTCAGATTGCTGTTGCTTCCCAACAGAGCTGAGGCACCTGCGTCATGGCTTCTTCTCTAAAAAACATATTTCACTAGTTTCTGATGGCAGAAGTGTGTTGCCTACTTTCTTCATTATAGTCCCACAAAGCCTCTTCTTTTAACACCCTCTTTTGCCTCCATCTGTTGCATGTTTGGGTTTCCTTGAGGTTTGTCTATACTTGCATAGTTTGTAGGTGTAATCTCACTGCCAGTATTGGCAACAGTTGAAGCTGTAGGTTAATATCCATCATCTTGTTCACCCTGTTTGAAGCACGCTCAGGGCAAAGACAAATATCAGAGTCCCACCTATTCTACTCGAAAAACACTTCTCAAGTATTTTTATCTTCAGTTATCATGTTCCATAGGTTTTTAATTGTAAACATCAATGATAGGCAGGAGACCTTCTAACTCTCTTTGAAGTGTCTATGATACTATACACTGGCTAAAGAATAAATTGTACATGCATCCATCAGGCTCTCAAAGCAGGGGTTGAACAGTTTAAAAAAAAAAAAAAACCCAAACCATAATTTAGCCTTCTTTCTGAAGAGCCATTTTGAATTCTGCCTTCAGATGATTCTATTAGGCATTATACCGATATAACGATAACAAAGCAATTAAAAATGTGCATGGACCAAATCATCACTGGGTGCTGATATAACCCTGACTCTGGCTTGTTTCTGTTCTGACCTGGCATGCGCAATCTGTCCTTCCTGACCTGGCATCATTTAGGTGCACAGCTTCTCTCTTCCAGTGGTGTGAACTCAGGGCTGCAGTGGTGGGCTGCAGGTTTTGTCCTTTTCTAGTTGGCGGTGCTCCGCTGTCTTTCCAGCAAAGTGCCARAGCAGAACAGACCTGGGTAGTAGCTCCCAGTCTGGGTGCCTCTGCCATGAAGTGAGGTCTTCCCAGGACAGGTGCCAGCATGCTAGCATTAGTGGAGGAGGAAGGAATTGGTGAGGAGAGAGACACAAGATTTCAGCCCTCACTCACAGCTCCCCGAACCCTGCTGAACCCATGTCAAAAAGGCTTAGTAATCTTTGTGATAGCTGCTGGTACTCCAATTCTGTTTTAGTATGTGTTTTGAAAGATTCATGTGATAATACCCATCACTGACTTCTGTACAACTCCTGTAAGATTGGCCTAATCTGAGAAAACCTCAGGAGGTCAGCTCCAGTAGCTACTTCAGATCTCCCTCGAGTTTGTCTCAGTTTAATGCTTGTTGATATCATGCTTTAGCGTCACACACTACATGTAGCTAATACCATTCAGCTTCCAAGTCATAGGCTGTCACTTCACGAGTTACCCTTATGAAGAAAGCTCAAAGGATAATCCTAGTCTAGTTTCTTGCTGTTACAGCTTATTAAAAATTTGGTTCTTAAATGTTTATGCTTAGAGAGAACACTCTTTATTTTCCTATATTAGGTTTCAAATGTATTCAGGATGGTTAACTGAGGTATCCTGGTCAAAATCTTTTGAAAATAAAGTGCAACTCACATTAATGTGACTGTATATAGCTTTAAAATATACATTTTAGTCTTATATAGCCATTTTTTCCTGCCAATCAGATTGATTTGATTGATGAACTGTAATGCTTCTTTACATCATATAATTATGATTTACAATAATATTTTTATCATGTTTATGCTTTGTGAATGCACAAATACGTTTCTGTATCTCTGTGGTATTTTCCTTTAGCTAAGAAAAGAGTATAGCATAAAATAAATGCTTGAGCAGTTGGAATAAAACAATATCTTCTTTGTGAAACTGCTCTTGACATTTTTTCTGCTTTCATTATCTTTTTTCCAAGGGTGAAATTCACAGAGTGAGGTCAGATGGAACTAACAGGACCGTTTTTGCTCCAGCAGCTGTTATTGGTACTCCTGTTGGCCTGGCATTGGACTGGATATCTGCAAATCTGTATTACAGTAACCCAGGAACACAATCAATTGAGGTAATTATTAAAAAAAGACAATTGTGAAATAAAAGCCTAGTTTTTTGGGTGCTATATACAGTTTGAAGTCAGTAATATTATTTAGTGAAAAATTCCTGAAATCAGACTTACTTTAAAACTTTGGAGACTAGCAGACTGATGGTGTGTGAAGGATAAAAATGCCGTTTAGTGTATGGAAAGAGAGGATAAGCAGTATATAACACAATGAAGAATGTGAATTAGCCCAGTCATGAATTTCCCTGTCCTAAAATATCAAGATGATACACACTATTAATTAACAGGCAGCTAATTTTAAACAAGTAAAATGGAATACTTTTTAAATCATCATTTTGTCAGCCCTTTCAGCCTGTAATACTGTCAAGGTATTTTGGAAGCTGAAAGATAAGCTATTTTTATACCTAGGATACTTAAYTGTTAACATAGGTAGCTTCTGAGCTGCAGGAAGCTCATTCAGGGGGTGCATGTTAATGAAGGAGATTGTTAGAGTACAGAACAATGTGCTTTTTCTTCACAGTGTTTCAAAGTGTTTTCTGCAATTTCAGCTGCCTGTGGATTTATGCTTCCTTCATTTTTATTTGAGAATCTATGCTAAGTTCTATTTTACATGCTCTAAATGACTTCAATGCTTGCATAGGTCCTGAAGCTGCATGGTGAAGTACCGTACAGGAAAACTCTGATTACCAATGATGGTACCTCAGTTGGAGCTGGCAACCCGATTGGTTTGACTGTTGATCCAGCAAGAGGGTAAATTTTCAAAATTGCTGTTGTTTTTGCAAATGAGCATTTTCTCCACGTTTTTCCTGATTTTTAAGGCCTTCAGCTTCCAGTCTGGATTGACATATTTTTTTTCATATTTGTGCAGAATTAATATACTCCTTCTATGTCCTACATAATAATTGTATGGCTACATAAATAGTTGCATTAGATGGTCAATCTCCTTAAATTACCATATACATACATGTTAAAATTCATTTTTTAATTAAAAAAGGATTTCAGAATACTATGATTGTGAAAAAAATCTCTGTAAAATGGGAAACCARAGTAAAGAGAATTATAAAGTCTGTCTTTCTAATATCTTGTGATGTCTCTCGAGGCCTGTCTACAATAGAAGAACACACTACATGGGAAGAGTGACACATTTTAAATAGCATATTACTAAATATGATTTTTACTGCTCTCTCCCAAAATGGGAACCCTATACAGGAGTCTGTAAATGGGATTATAAGAGCTCTAGTTTGCTTTAAAAAAAAAAAACTACTCAAAATTACAATATGATGCTTTTTTCAAAATCACAGCATTCCATAGGACTATGTTAGTAATGAGATAGTTGTGCTGGTGACTCAGCAGGCTTTCAGATGAGTCGATGCTTGACTTTTTTTCTGCTTTGCTCTTTGTCCCTAGTTGGGATTCTGGCTGCCATGTGCTGTACCTGTTTTCTCTTCAGCAGCTCAGGCCAGAGCCATGCGTGTATTCCCCAGAGCCAGATAATGGAACTCTGTTTCATGTAGAATTTTTAAACTTGAAGTTTTAACACTGAATCAGAGTGAAAGCCACTGTTGAAATCTTGCAACCCTCTGTGAAAAGAATTATTATTCTCCTCCTTTCTTATTATACTACTAACATTTTGTTGAGTTTATCTGCTGAGCCCTTGTGGCTCATACAGGGGAGAAAATGGGTTTCTAAAACTAATTTAACAAGCATTGTTTGTCTAAAACATCCATCTCTGTTATTAGCTTTGCTAACGGATGTGACTGTATTACAGGAAGCTGTATTGGACAGACCAGGGAACTGACAGTGGAGTCCCTGCAAAAGTTGCCAGTGCAAACATGGATGGCTCAGGCATACAGACCCTCTTCACTGGCAACCTTGATCATGTGGAGTTCATTACCATTGACATTAAGGAACAGAAGTTGTACTGGGCTGTCACAAGCACAGGAATGGTAGGAGTTAATTTTTTAATAGTTGCTTTGTTACCAGTTTATCTGTCTGTGGTTCTCATGACTAATTCAGATACCTCAGTTTACTTATATAACTGGGAGTTGCAGGACTGAGCAAAATTGGGATAATTGTTGTCATTCAGTTCGCTTGAAAAAATATATGGTGAATTTGAATGAAAAAAGAGAAATCATTATTAGCATCCTGCTGACACTTGCCTTCCTACCTATGGAAGGTACATAAAAACCTTTTGCATGAAGAGATTTTAGTACCAGATAATGTATTTTAATTTTGTATTATAACATTGAACTTTTATTATAATAAATGTAATATTGAGCTTTAAATTGATTTCTTAGATTGAAAAAGGCAATGTGGATGGTACAAATCGTGTGACTCTGGTGGTACATCTTTCTCATCCATGGGGAATTGCTGTGTATGATACCTTTCTGTACTATACTGATCGAGACTATGAAGTCATTGAACGTGTTGACAAGTACACTGGAACAAACAAAGTAGTACTGAGAGATAATATCCCAAATCTGAAGTGCCTACGAGTTTATTACAGAGACAGTAAGTGTTTGCTAAAGAAGAATTTCAAGATATCCGACTTGTGAAAACTCCAACTTCTCTCAGAGACAGAATGCATACTCTTTCAAAACAAATTGTTTGATTAGGGGAAGGCTTTTAGGAAAGTGTCAGAAGTATTCACCTAGTTTTATTAAAGAGTTGTTCTGCCATTCAGTTAAGGCATCTGTTGGCATATGTAGTTTTACCATAAAATTATCCATATAATATTGACTGAATAATGAATTCTGTTACTGTTAGCTTCAAATTTATGAGTTTTATCTCATTCTTGGCTGTGTTGATCTTAGATGACAAGAAATCAGCAAATTGATTACTAAGTTAYGTGCTAAAATGTGTAGTAAAATCTTTATTTTTGCCACCTATTTTGATAATCCTATGCAAATATATGAATTTAGTTTTATATGTGCAGGGGTTTCTGATGAACACAGTTCAAATATGTTTGTGTATCCATGTCTTTCTTTCACAGATTCTGCTGGTTCCTCAAATGGCTGCAGTAATAATATTGGAGTTTGTCAGCAGCTTTGCCTGCCTGTACCTGGTGGATTATTCTCCTGTGCCTGTGCTACTGGCTTTCAGCTAAATCCTGATAACAGAACCTGTTCCCCGTACAGTTCTTTTGTAATTGTTTCTATGCTTTCTGCAATTAAAGGATTTAGTTTAGAGACATCTGATCATTCTGAAGCCATGGTACCACTGGCAGGAAGAGGTATGGGAGTATTATAGTAGGAGAAAATCTCATCACTCCTAATTTTTGACGGTCTAATACTTGGCTGATTAATTATCGAATGTATTGTATTTAGCACTGCAAGATAAATAGGATGAATGCTACCTAAACCCTATGCAGGTAACAAATCTGTACAAGGCAGTGGCATTTACTGACATTTATGTTCTTGGAAGGCAGCCTCTCTTTTTACAGTTGTAGGTAGTAAGTTTGATTTTAACACACTGTAAAAGTTAAACTTGAATAGCTTAATACTATCACATAGTGTTCAAAATACCGCATATCAGAGCTGTAACACTGCAATATCTTATCCATTAGAATTTTATCTGAAAACGCTCATACAGGAGAAAATGCCATGGCATTATAAATTGATGATAATTTTTGTACCATGAATATGTAAAATCTCAAGTCATTTCTTACCTGCATACCACCTGCACACCTTACCTGCATTAGTTTATATTAAAGATAATTAACTATTACTTTTCAAAACATTTTAGGACGGAATGCACTTCACGTGGATGTTCACATGCCTTCTGGTTTCATCTACTGGTGTGACTTCAGCAGCACAGTTTCTTCTCAGAATGCAATACGTAAAATTAAACCTGATGGTTCTTATTTTAGAAATGTTATTACAAATGGAATAGGTCGAAATGGAATTCGTGGCATTGCAATTGACTGGGTAGCAGGTAAGCATAGCTGAATTTTGGAAAGTGTTTTTCTTTACACATTATAGAATTTTTAGACTAATATAAGCAGATCCTAATGGAACTATTTCAAAGGGAAATCATGATTTAACTTGTATTGTGTGTCTATGAAATGATTTTAAAACAAGAGGAAATAATGAATGGCTGTTAAGTTTACATGTACATACAAAAATGAAAGTTCATCTATCTTTTGATATATGACCTAAGTATAAAATGCTAAACAGAACAAATTTGTAGTCCCTTTTCCTTTCATGATAGTGCTTTAATGCATGTCTTAGCTTTGTTCTTTCCTTGCCTGTGCATTCATAAGTAGCTGTTGAGTGCATCAGTATACCCACCATACTTAATGAAAAACAGGTACTGGAGAGCAGAGTGCACAAAAGTTGTTTGATGACATTTTTGATAGGAAAGAGACCTTTCATCTACCCTCAGATCACTGTGTGGAAATCTGATAAATTACACTGAAAAGTAAACAAAGCAGAAGAAATACTTTGTCTTTGAACTTTAATTTTCCTATTTACACTTCCCATTCCCATTTAAGCAGACAGATTATAGATGAATTCAAATATTAACTCTTTAGAAGGTGTTTGTTCGTTAACTCTAAGTGGCTATCGTTGCCTTTACTACCTTTATATATGTATGCACACACACAAAATATGTATGTATGTATTTTGCAGAAGTTCCTCTGTTGATGGGTATGCTTATCAGCATGAGTTTTAGAATAATTTTCTAGGCCTCATACCTTCTCACTGATTACAAAAATTTAGTTACTGTATACAGTGCTGTGCCATAACATGGATTTCAGAGTTGCGTAAAAGGTGAAGGGATAGCAGTATGGAAGGGCACACCAATGGTAGCTCTAATTTACTGATGCTAAATATTTTAGATTAAAAAAATTCTAAAGAAAAACTGTGGCTAGTGCAAAATATTAACATAATTTTGAGTATATACGACTGATTTTCCCCTTGGAAATCAGAGAGGATTTACGAATTAATTGATTTTTGTCGTTTTAGGTGCCTTTTTTTCCCCCCCCCCCCCCAAATTCCTGAAAGTAGAGGCAAGAACCTTATGCTCCTAACTACTGAGATGTTTATGGCTATTCATTTTATTATGGATATGTGTTCAGTAATCTATCAGCTCATGTTTCTCAGGTGTTGATTAACTTTCTGTTTGTTTTTCTGCTTTGTTTTGTTTTTTCTTTTTAAATACAGGAAATCTTTATTTTACAAATGCTTTCCTGACAGAGACTTTCATAGAAGTTTTGCGTTTAAACACAACTTATCGTCGTGTTCTGCTTAAAACTACAGTAGATATGCCAAGGCACATAGTAGTAGACCCAAAAAACAGGTATTTGTTCTGGGCAGATTATGGACAGTATCCAAAGATTGAACGTGCATTTCTTGACTGCACCAACAGAACAGTGCTTGTGTCTGAGGGCATTGTCACACCTCGTGGTTTGGCCATAGATCACAGCAATGGCTACGTTTACTGGGTGGATGATTCCTTAGATATGATTGCAAGAATTCAGCCTGATGGTGGCGATGTTGAAATTGTGCGTTATGGCAGCCGCTATCCAACTCCATATGGTATCACTGTCTTTGGAAATTCAATGATCTGGGTGGATAGGAACCTGAAGAAGGTCTTCCAAGCCAGCAAGGAGCCAGGCAATACAGATCAGCCAACTGTTATACGAGAGAACATTAATTGGCTAAGGGATGTTACCATTTACAACAGTAGTTTTCAGTCACGTTCACCCCTTGACATCAACAACAATCCTTGTTTGGAGAACAACGGAGGCTGTTCCCATCTGTGTTTTGCCCTGCCTGATTTGCAAACACCCAAATGTGGTTGTGCCTTTGGAACGCTAGGCAGTGATGGCAAGAGATGTTCCATTTCAACGGATGATTACTTGATTTTTGCCCTTGAGAATGCCCTCAGAAGCATCCGCCTGGATCCTGAAAATCACAGTCCCCCCTTCCGCACAGTCAATGTTTTAAGAACTGCAGTGGCCCTAGACTTTGACAGCATAAACAACCGAATATATTTTACACAAAGTTCTCCTTCAGGGACAGGAAGAATCAGTTATGTTAGTATTGACTCAGGAATTGGCACTCCAACAGTAGTTGCATCAGGTAAGTACACTGGAATGTGATTCAGAGTAATTGATATTGAGAAAACTGGACTGCAGCACCTACCTACTACCTCAGCAGATATTTTTATTCTATTGGTCAAGGTAGGCTGTTAAGATACCTGATTAAATCCTCCTTTTGACTCTTCTGATTTTTTTTTTCCTCTTCTGAGATCCTTATTTCATCTTGATTGCAATGAAATTGAAGTGCAAAACTAGTTAAATATTTTTATGTATTTTTAATGTTCTCAGATTGCAGCAAGTACCATATGAATACTAAAAGATACTATGACTTCATGAGTATGAAAAGAAAAATTAGATGTGTTAATATAGAATTTAAATGCCTGTGATGATGTTGGCTATTGTAGTGTTTTAGTTTGTTAAAATGTTTGAATGATTATGATTATGGACAATCTCCAGTTTTCCCTGAGACTTGCTGTTAAATGCCAATCAAATTCCTGTGGATGTTGCAGGAGGAGCAGCTCTTCAGAACAGAGTGAGATGAGAGAGGAGAGCAAGGTAGCAGGCCAGTTCAGAGATGGGTCAGAGGTGATGTGAAGCAGAGCTGAGACAGACACTGAAAAGACCAACAGACTGTGTTTTGAAAAAGCCAGTAATTGGTCCTAATAATTGTTTGGTTAAATTGTGTAAGTACATTGGACAGATGGACAACTTAGGTCTGCATTTCAGCACACCTTGCTGTTAAGGGTAGTATGGAACTGTACCTTCTCTGGACGAGCTCAGAAGAGTTTGCGTCTTGAGTCTTCCCTGTTGCTGTGCTATCTTCAAGGATACAGCTTGTTTGTCCTACTGGCTGGGTCCCTTTCCAGGATAGGTACCAAAGGAAGACAAGAGAATGTCTCTTTTGTATCCATCTCTGCTCTGTTTGGTGCTGTCTGTATGCATGGCATGCAGTGAAGGATGATTCGTGTCACTTCTTGGAGACTGTTAACCAATACTTAGGTCTGTGTGAGGAAAATGCCCTTTGTAACACTGCTGCACACGTGAAACTATCTGAATCCAAAGTATTAGTTCTTTAGATTTTAAATGGGCAAATTTGCATTGATACCAATGGCACTTCAAGAGAAGAATATCTTTAGAGTTGCCACATTATAATAGGAGAAAAGTGTTGCAGTATCTCAGGAAACTATACTATACTGAACTTTTTTGTATGTGTATTTGCATGTGTGTCTAAGATCTGGGGACTCCTTATGGCATAGCCTTTGACTGGATCAATAACAGAGTTTACTACAGTGACTACCTCAATCAGACTATCAGCTCAATGGCCGTGGATGGCTCTAACCGCACGGTGATTGCCCGGGTTCCACAACCAAGAGCCGTTGTATTAGATCCCTGCAGAGGGTATGTGTTGCAATTTGTATACTTTATTTTGATTGCAGGTAAAACTGTAATTCGGGCTTTAATTAAGACTGCCTGTTACTTCCTTTTCTAAGCCCTAGGTTCCAGCTGCAAATAACTGTCTGAGATGTAAATCTTTATATTTAAATTTTCTGAGTTGATCTCAGCCTCAGAGATTTGAATTTTCTTCTGAGATTTTTAGAACATTTCTGAATGAGTGTAGATGTTTGGACTAGAAGCCTTTGGGAGCAAGAGCTTAAAATTTAGTGAGTGCTTCCATAAAAAAAAAAAAAAAAAAAAAAAGATTTAAACTTGGCAAGTTCAACTTTGAGAAAGCTCCATATTTATATGTGCTCAGTAAACCCTAGGTTTTTCAGTCAAGTTAATGGAATTGGTTTGTCAGTCAAGTTAACTGAAAAGCTTTTCTGTGCTGGGCATACATCCAGCACTGCAGGATTTTTTCTGCAGTTGTAGTTCCAGCAGCATTGGGCATCGGAAGGAGAACCAAGGAGTGACCGGTACCCTAACTCCTAGTGCCAGACCTGTGTGAGCAGGGAGCAGAGGGGCTAGAACCAGGCAATTTTGGCATTCTCTTAGTTTCTGAAGTGATTGACTATGCAACCATAACACTCTTTTTCAGAAATATTTATGCAATAATATTTAAAAATGTAGAGAGAGAAGACCAAATATAGATTTCTCTGATACTGAGCTCTGGCAATGAAGTTATCAAATGGGTGAAGAACGGGCTGTTTCCACATGGACAGCAGAGATAAAGTATGTGCTAAAATGTTTTTAGAGGAAAAACAGAGGAGGAGGTTTCTGACAGATCTGAGATTTCCGGCAAATCTCAGTACATTAGCAGTGGGAGAGAACAGTCTGTTTTCCTGATTCCTATGCTCCTGTGCAATGCGAGACAACACACAAATTGTATGTTAGAAATATGCAATCAATCTGAAGTAGGATGAGGTAGCTGGAAGTGATAGGCCTAGTGTAGTACGTGAGGCTCTACTAAGTGAAGACTGGAGCCAGATACTGGGGGTAAATGAAACAGTGATCTTCAAAGCAGGTGTTTGTCAAGCAACTAACCCTCTTCCATTTGCTGGGCTACACAGAGGGAAAAAAAGGGTTTTTGTTTAAACCAAGGATTCTTCAAAAATATTGTATCTTGATGATCAGGTGGCAGGGCAAAGAGATCTGTCTATTTAGTCTTACATGATCTTTCCCTTTTTCTATTGTTGTACTTCCTGAGTGCCTCAGAACTATTCATGTATTTAGTATCAAAACATCCCTGAGAGACTGAGCGCAGTATTACACTGTATTACAAATGAAGAAAGATAAGAAAAAGATTAACTGACTTTACAGGATTCTCTCAGGAGCTCAAAAACCTTTTCTGAAGTTCATTCTAGTGGAGTTCAGCTATCCCTGCTAGAAATCCCCTTGTAAAAGCGTGTCAGAATAGAGGAAGAAATTCTTTCCCCCTACTTCTGCATTTTTCACTTCAATGGGAGAGGCCAGGGTGGAGATACCTGCTGGAGCAGATATGAGCTTTGTGAGCTCTGTTTGCTAAAAAGGTAACTTGCAATCATATTGGCAGGTACATGTACTGGACTGACCGGAGTTCCAACGCAAAGATAGAACGAGCTACGCTTGGAGGAAACTTCAGAACACCTATTGTGAGCACCAATTTGGTTTGGCCAAATGGGCTTACCCTGGACTATGAAGAACAGCAGCTATACTGGGCTGATGCAAGTCTGTATGTATCAATAGCATGCTTGTTGATTTACATCAGATTACTTTTTATCCATTATTTATTCCCCCCCCCCCYGGTTCTTCTGATACTTTGTATTATGGAATATTAAAAATTACTTAATGGCTTTTTGCAAGAAATAAGCACTAAGTAGTATTGTGGAACTACTGTGGAATAAGAAGTTTTGTGACTTTACAAGATTGGTTTAGTCCAGTGCTTTATGGCATTTCTACCCACTAGCAGCTTATTTGTCTTACTTTGAACTCAGGACTTTCATAAACATCTTCTCTAACACATACATTCCCAGTGGACATCTCTCCTCATTCATTGCTCATGGTTTATGCCTGTCATTTATGGAATCTGGCTTGATGTTCTTGTTCTTGCCTACCAGACAGAACCCTAACCTTCAAGTCATGTCACATTTCTTCTGTTCTTTTGCAGAAGCACGGTTTGGTAGAAAGGTGCCTTTTGTTCTCTCGCGTTAAAGCCTTTGCCTATTATTATTTTACTGTAATAATTATTAAAATTCTGCTATATCTTCTCCTGCTGCTTACATGCATTGCAGCTTTTCCCTTCCTCTTAGTGATGACAAAGGAGAGGAACTGTTCAGCAGACTAAGAAATTTTTTATCTGATTATTTTCTCTCTGTTAGCTGTTTTCCTTCTTATTCAACCCACACTGATAGTAATGTCTGAAATACAATTGGTAATAATTGCATTTTGTCTCTAGGGCAGACTTAAACATTTGCCTGGAGGTTAGATAAAATAAGTTCAAGTGATTTTTCTTACTGCCAATGCTAAGTTGTTGGAACGTTTCTGAGTTTTTGTGAGAACTCTTTCAGTGGCTTGAGCTGAAGGGTGGAGCTTCCTCTTGTAGTCTCCAACAACAACATTAGACACTTCTGAATTCTCAGGTGAGAGGTATTGGCCATTCCATGATGAACAGGGAGAGAAGCTGCTAAAAGAAAAAAAAAAGACCAGGGTATGACATCTTTAGTCCCACAGCTTCCTTTTCCTTATCCTGCATAGAGCCATTCTGGGATTCTTATTAGCTTCTTTTCAGAAGCTTGTGTGTGAAAAGCACCACAGCTTCTTGGAGAATTTTTCCATTCCATTGTCATTCTGTAAACACCACCCAGCTCCTCAAGCTTTATGCCTTCATAAGCATACACAGTGCCCTACCTTTATCTGCTCTTTAGAGTTGAGGATTAAGAGCAGGACAATTGAATGATGGCATGCTTGAAGGAGCGGAGACAAAGTGAAGTCTGTTCTTTCTGTCAGTAAGTAGTTGGCAGCCTTGCCAGGCGAACATTATGGTATGACTGGTCTGATGGGCAAGATGTTGGGAACTGGAGTCAAGGAGCAGCCTTTATCCATGTTCATACTTATTCTAGTGTCTTCAATTTGCTGATGGTACTTCGTCTCACTTTCAGCATTTAACTCTGTCCTGCCTCTTTTCTGTAAAGCTCTTTGTCTCTCTTTCAAAAAACCCATCTATTACTAGAGAAATTCTTCACTTGTTATCCTCATTGCAAAGAATCTTTGAACAACCTCCAATAGGAATCTGTGGGGTAAAAGGAGTGTCTAACATTTGTGGTCTTACAAACAACTTTCAGAAATAACATCTTTGCATGAAAAATGTACGTTGAGTCTCTTAGAATCAGCATATCTTCTGCTCCCACACTGACCTTTCCTGAAGTGGTCATTAGGGTAGAAATGGCTGAAGGGAACAGCCAGTGACAAGGTGGTCCTGAGTCAGCAGCATGGTCTGTGACAAGTGAAAGAGTGGGCCACATAAATCAGGAACATGGCTATCAAAGAACTTGATGTTGGAGACCTAAATTTCTGGAGATCCTTGAGATCTTGTTTCCAGGAGTTTTGTTTATCATTGCAAATACTATTTGTAAGGTAGAATCAGAACTGGAAGATCAGCTAGGAAGAAATGTGTATTTATTATATATATGTGCATATTGTATATTAGAACTCTTTTTTTTCCCGTTCTGTATTCATATGAGAGAACTAGCAGAAAGTGTGTGTTTATAATTTCAGGAATTTGCTTGTATTTCCTGGTTGTGTGAATGTGGGTCTGCAGAAGATAAAAATGAGATGAAAACATTTCCCATTTCATGGGTCTGTTGGTTTTCTCCTGTACAACAAGTCATTAATATCACACCCATTTCAACAGTGTACTCTTTTATGAAATTTAGAATTCATTTTAGCTCTCAGTAAAGTAGTTGTTCAAACATTTCAGTACGTTATTGGTACATTATGGTGTCGGTATTGCAGAGCTGCTACTTTGTATTACTACTGGAAAGTGTGGGATAACAACACCCTACACATTGACGTTGGTGCACATTACTGAAATGGTGGATACTAGTTGCAGGACTAATTAGGCATTGTTTATATAAAAGTTAAAAGACTTTTTAAAAGTCCTGTTAAAAGACAGGAAAAGTTGTGATCATATATTTATTATTTTAGGCAGAAGATTGAACGATGCACACTCACTGGTACAAACCGTGAGGTAATTGTTAGCACTGCTCTGCATCCATTTGCAATGACGTTGTTTGATCAGCATATTTATTGGACAGACTGGAGCACACGAAGCATTTACCGAGCTAATAAGTATGATGGTTCAGATCAGATTGTAATGATCATGAATCTGCCACAGAGACCAATGGATATTCATGTTTGGGCAAACAGTAAGCAGCAGCAGTGTACCAATCCTTGCAACCAGTTCAATGGTGGTTGCAGTCACATCTGTGCACCAGGTAAGCTATTATGCTTGATGACTGTAAGCAGTTCGTGTTACCTGTATTAGAACTCATAGYGTAACAGTGTATAGTCACATGGGCACAGCTGAAATATGTCTTAATTAAAACATATATACATATATATATATAAATGTTTAATATTTATTTTATTAATATAATACAATGAAAATGACTGCAGTTCAGGGTCATGGTACTTTGGCCAACATACCAGAGGTTGCGTTTGAGAATCTTCACAAATAAAAATCATAGGTTTCCTTAATTTAAACCAAAACACTTTTCCTGGGATTCTAACTTATGTCTCTGTGGTGAGAAATAATTGTCCATTTTGTAGCTTAAGACCTGGGTGCACATGCAAGGAGGGAACCAAAGTGCTGCAACAGGTCATTAATCTAGATGACCAGGAAACCAGAATGCAGTTTTCCCCAAAAAGCATGCCTGCCCCATGGCTGATTAGTGTGGTGTGGGTTTCTGGGAGTTAGGATCCTTGACTCTGGAAAATCCCATTCATGGGCTGCTTTCATCTTTAGTGTCTTAAATGCCTTTAAAAATCTATCTTGCCTGAAAACAACTTGATTTCTCATTGATTTTGAGAAGATCAGTTAGTCCAGTGCATGGAAGTTTTGAAAATCTAGTTTTAATTTTGAGGGTAAAGCCTCACCTGATGTAGCTCTGATATTTGAAAGCATCAGATGCTGTCTTTCTGCCACCCAGAAAGTATTTGGACAGCAAGCAAACATTAAGATACTCCAAGTTCTGATCTCAGTTCCTCTGTTGGACTCTGAAATAACTCTTCTGGATTTTAATGAGTTTGCATATGCTTAACTGAGATAAAAATCTGGCTCAATAGCCACATTTCTATCTAAGCAGATAGATCTTACAGAAGTTACAAGAATTTCAGTACATTTCCCAGTGTTATAGCTGTGAACAGTTTYACAGGAGCCTATCTAAAGCATCAATATTAAATATGTTTGCGTTTTTTTGTTGTTGTTGCTTACTGTCAAACATAAATTTAGGTCCAGCTGGTGCAGAATGTCAGTGCCCCTCCGAAGGCCGTTGGTATTTAGCCAATAATAACAAGCACTGTATTGTGGATAATGGTACCAGGTGTGATTCTGGTTTCTTCACGTGCCTTAATGGGCGGTGTATCTCAGAGCGGTGGAAATGCAACAATGACAACAATTGTGGTGATGGCAGTGATGAGCTAGAGAATGTGTGTGGTAAGCATTTAACGCACAAAAAAGTGATGTAGTTTCTGTCCTGCCTATACTATATTCAGTATCGCTTTTATGGCTTTATGATCATGGRCTTGCATCATGTGGCTTTAGATCAGAAGCGATCCCTTGCCTGCTCCCAGACTTTGTTTTACATCATGAGGTCTGCATGGCAACTGATTTGTTCTAGAATCTAGAAGAACTTTAGTTTTCACTTTGTATCATGTATACCCAATTTCTACTTTGTTTAATTCAAATGTGTATTTTACTTTTCATGCAGTCCATTTTGCTGCTGTGTTTGCCCTGGCAGGTAAAAAGAGAAGTATTGTGATTTTACTTGCTACTTTGTCAGAGAACTGAGATTACATTTTATCCATGTATTTTCTTCTTCTTTTTTATCTCCTGCAGCTTTTCATACTTGTCAGCCAACAGCTTTTACCTGTGGCAATGGGCGATGTGTACCCTATCATTACCGCTGTGATCACTACAATGACTGTGGAGACAACAGTGATGAGGTTGGCTGCCTGTTCCGAACTTGTGACTCCCACACAGAATTTACTTGCAATAATGGAAGGTGTATATCTCTTCAGTATGTCTGCAATGGTGTAAACAACTGTTATGATAACGGCACATCCGATGAGAGAAATTGCCGTAAGTTCATCCTAACTACCTATTGTATATTTGGGTCTGACTCTTTAGACCAAAGAAGCAGCAAATTTTTGGGGTGTGTGTGTGGGTGTGTGTGTGGGTGTGAAGAATTATGACACAATCAGTAAAGAGGATAAAAGGTTATTCATTTACATTACATATTTGGTTTTCTATTATTTTGAAGCAGACTAAATTGTTAAAAGATACTCCTGAGTAATGTGAAATTTTATGTAATGACTGTTACTTTAAATAGCCTGCCTTGACCCAACAAATACTAATGCAGTGCTTAATGTTAGGTATTGTGAGTAATCCCATTGACTTCAACAGGATTATTTCAGATGAGCTGAATGCAGGGCTTATATTTTTGCAGGATTTGCCTCGAGTTTGACACTGGATTTTTATTGTAAACTTTGTATCATGCTATATTAATTATACTGATTTTCATCATCAGGAGTGAATACTGTGATTATTTTACAAACATAGTTTATATTTGTTTTATTTAAGTTATATTCCCTATACATCCTGAAAGTTATCAGTAAAACATGAAATATGTTAGTTTTCCTAAAAATATAAACTGTAATTAATTCGATATTGATTGCTAATGCACTTAAGCTAATTATGTGTTTGCCACCAGTATTAAGTCCTTCAATGGAAAATTTATAGCTGGAGTTAAAGAAATAGTGATGAAAATGTATTTAGAGATGAGTGTGCTTTTTACACCTTTGTGTGCACACTGATTTTTTGAAATATATTTATGACTTGTGATTCACTTCTTTTTTTTTATTCTCAGTGAAATCCAAATTTGTAGAATTCCTGCTCTATTAGGCATTTATAGTTGATCTGCTGATTCACACAGTACCAGTTCGTTGCAAAAGCAGACATTACAGTGTGAATACATGTCAATTTACATTCCTTCACCCCCCAGTATTGCCATGTATTTCTTCAATCATGTTTTTGTGAGCATTTTTGCCAATAAGAGTGATTACCTAATTTTTTCCATATAGCATGAACAATAAGAATACATTATATCATTTGAACAGAAATGAGAGGAAAATGGTTTGTATTTTCAGTATCATTTTCATTACCATCATATATTCATGGGTTTCATTTTCATTCAAATTTCCATTTTCCAAAGAAACCCAGGATTATCCACTACTGAAGAGGAAAATGGCAAGGAAAACACACAGCATTCTACTTTGCTTTTAATGTGCTATTATTTTCAGTGGGAAGAGGACTTTTGCAGGTGTCTTGGCCTAGAAGTTTTAAATACACTTCAGCCATTTTAAAGCCTCTTGGTCTCCTTTGGGTGCAGCTGACAATGAATCRTTGGCAGTTGGATACCTGAAGCATATATGACCAAAAAATGTAATTGGAGTTCCAACAGATGGGGCTCTCTTTAACAGTGTTATATATCTTTCAATGAGATACAGCTTAGTGGTATTTAAAAAAAAGAAGCTCTTAATAATTTTTGCTTTTTTTTTTCTCCTTCTTAAAGCGGAGCGCACTTGCCAATCTGGTTTTACAAAATGTCAAAGCACGAACATTTGCATACCTCGAACATATTTGTGCGATGGTGATAATGACTGTGGAGATATGAGTGATGAGAGCCCTACTTACTGTGGTAAGTTAATAGGCCCTCAGTTATCTTCCTGCACTTCAATCATTTATTCCACTGCTCCTTGCCTTCAACATGACCCTGAGCGTTCTGAGAACATCTACCCTTTTGTAATACTGTGGATTTGTAAGGCATATACACTGTACTATTACCTCTCATTTCTCTAAACTGTGCTTTTATCTAATAAAAATGAGCATCATTTTTTGCAGCATTTTTATGTGCCATTTGAGGGATTATTCTTTTCGCTTACTCTGGTCTGTACCTTTTATATTTTTATAAGGTTATTGAAACTGAAGCGTTATAGTGAATTACCTTTTTCTGGAACTTTTAAACTAGGTTATTTTTTCCTATGATCCAATGAAGTTATATACAGTCTCAAATGTAGTTTCCTTTAGCTCTTTCATGTGGCTATATATACTGTAGCATATGTTTCATCTTTCATTGTAGTTTCTAGTTACTGTATGAAAGCATCTAGTTTTCTCTCAGCCTTAATTATGAAATAGCATTCCTTACTAGTGCACACATTTGTTTTTAGGTAGTGCTTGTCCCATGTAAAAATGTCTTGGATCAATTTGTAAAATGTAACAGATTTATAGACAGTGATTTACTTTTAGTACTGCCTGACTGGATTATTTTTGCTTGCACTAATTTTCCTGAAGTTACCTGTCTTGAAGTAACTATGCCATAATCTTTCTACAATATGAGTTCAATTTTTGTACCTGAATGTGGCCACTTTGTGCATTGACCTCTATGTGTCAAAGAAAATGTCTCTGTATATACAGACATAGTGAGTCTTGTGCTGCTCATGAAAGGTGTGCTTTGTCCCTTCCACAGCTTAAGTCCCCAGCAGCACTGGGATTACTGATCCTTAAATCGAGAAGTGAAGGGAAAGAACGAGTGAGAGAAAGGGAGGATGGGGGATGAAAGAAGCCCAAAGATCTTACTAAGCAAGCATGTTACTGTCCATCATTAATGACACATATAAGAGCAATCAAAATGCCAGACTAGGTCCTTTTTGGTATCTTGGAACCATCACATGGTACAGCAAAATATCAGTAACTACTGAAGAAATTATCAAGCCCAGTATACATACCAGGTTCAAAGGGCTCTGCCAGAATGCAGAAGAAATATTTGCACAGTGCTTGGCTGGAACTATTCAGTGTTACAGTCTGTTCTTCACTGGCGTTAAGAAAAGATTCCTACCTGCAAGTCAAGAAGAATGAGTGGGAGAACAAGGAAAGCAGTATCTGCCATGAGATGTTACTTCCTTACTTTCCCATTTTGATTGCTTGTTAAGCATGATGTCTCCTACTGCCTGATTAGGGCACTGGAGAAATGAGGACACTAGACTGTTCAGTTACTTGTGCACAAGTCTCAAATATAAATGTAGAGCATATTTATAATTGCTGTGTGCAATCTTATTTCCATGGCAAATTCTGTCCTCTTATAAGCTGATACGTATATCTAAGGAGAGAATTAGGTTCATTCTTGCATAGAAAAGTCAAGCTAATTTGTACAAAGAACTCTTTGCAGATAGACAATGGAAAGACATCCTTCCTAGCATAATTTTTTCTCTTTCTTTTTTGGGGTCTGTAATATTTTTGCGTAACATGGATTCAAAAGCAACTTAAAACAAGTTGGAAGGGTAACAGAAAGAAAGAAGTCATGCATAGGTTTTTTCTTCCAGTCTCACTGACTTGCACAAATAGTGAGTTTCGTTGTACATCGGGACGTTGTATTCCTGCTCATTGGTACTGYGATCAAAGAACAGACTGTGCTGATGGCTCTGATGAACCTGCCTCTTGTGGTAAGTGTACGCTCAAAAGATGTATATACTGAAGAACAAAATGGGCTATGGGAAATCAGTAGTTTCTTTTGTAGGCAAAAGCTTGGATCCATTGTAGATGGAAACTAAGTATTTTCAGCAGTTTATTCAGTGGCTTTAAATAATCTGAGTCACTGAGTATCTGAGTCAGTAATTTTACTACAGGTTCTGTGTGGAATATGAATCCTCTTAACTGCCACAATTGATTACTCTTGATGTAAAACCTCCTGTGTCTTTTAAAAACTGTAATGGTGGTGAATCAAATGATGAGAGGTAGCAAGTATTGTGGTACTGTTTTGGAGGTGAAACCAGATGTCATGCTGTGCAGGAAGTGGGTGTGAATATTGCATTTAGGAAAAAAGGGGCGTAGGATGTGGAGGGACATGTTTAACATAGTACAAGATGGGAAATCACAGGATTACAGTAAGCAGATCCTGTACACACAACAGAAGCTGAGAGTAATAAGCAGGGGAAGGAGGAAAGAAGCGAGAAGTAGAGTAATTTCCATGGAGAGAGAAAACAGGCTAACTGAAATCACTGGGAATTGATACTATGACATAGTCATTATCCTCCCTGTAAAAATTGGCATAACACAAGACAAAACAGTTTTTTCTATGATTTAAGCAGGGCTGATAGCTCACTGCACATTACTGGAGTTGCACCTTTAGCTTAAGAAGATGTCTTGCAGCTTACATCAACTTTAGATCCTCAGTTCATAAATAATAGTTAAATCAGGGTCGTTATGTATTTATTGACTGTTGTATTCATGTTAGCTTTAATCCTGTCTTCTTATTTTGGTTTTCTGGTCTCAGGTTTCTTGAGCAAGCTACTTCTGAAGTATAACAAGATTGACAGCCTGATAATCCAAACAGTACAGTATTTGTAGTGACTGTTAGTATAGTTGACCTGGAGGGAGACTCTGGGCTATTAACAGGAGCTGTTCTCCTTATCTCAGCACATAATATTTCATTTAGTCTCTTACATATAAGCTTCTATTCTACATTTCAGTATCCTAAGCTTCTCCCTAAAATAATCTTCCTCAGTAGATTATCATGGCAGTGCAAGTTAGTTTAACAAGCAGAGTTATTGTGTTCATTTTTAAGTGCCCCAAGTGTGGACTTGTTCAAGCGATCAGTTCAGGTGTGATAATGGCAGATGTATCCCAGCAACGTGGATCTGTGATGGCGATAATGACTGTGGGGATATGAGTGATGAGGATCAAAGACACAATTGCGGTAGGTGTCTAATCCAAATAGATACTTCATCTTCTGCGTTCAACCTGCAGGCATTTTCTCTAAAACCTCTGACAAATTTTCTATCCATAAAGGTGCACATTAAGCATGAGGTACACTCTTCCTATACCTTCAGCTTCATTATAGTGAACTAAAATTTTACATTTTGCTGTTTAAAAAAAAAAAGTTCTAATTTTGTGAGTGCTCRTCTTTGAATTGATGAGTTGGAATGGAGATGTAAATAACCTGATTTGTTTGTATAATCTGGGCAACAAAAGCACCTTCAGCAGTCTGAAGTTCACTGATCATCACACACTACCTTTTGTGCATATTAATATCCACATGGTTTTGACATAGTGTCTTTATGTGTTAGTGAGCAAAAAGAGCATGGCTGTTCAGAGGGTGAACAAAGGAAAGAAGGTCCAGGAAGCCTGATCTTGCTCCTTGATTCCTTTAACAGTGGTTGGATACACTTGAAGTCTTTTGTCCTATTTCAGTTCAGTGGTGCTCCCTCTGTTTGCTCCCTGGTGCACAAAATACTTCAAAGAAAGTGGTGATTGGACAACCTAGGGCTAATTTCTGTTCAGCTGCCAGAAAATCTGGCCTGGCACATGGAAAGCTTCTGCTGAGAATCCAGCAGGATCCAGAACTCTGCATGCCCCAGCATTACCCAAGGACTCCTAAAGTGTTTTGGCTCACAGACAACCCCCATGAAGAGCAATACCTGGCTGAATATTAACGGGAATGAGTATGACTTTTGTATATGAGAGAGTACAGTGGTATCTGTTTCTGCATGTGGAGCAGAGCATATGCATGCTATTAAGGCTGGGCGGCGGGGGTGGGGGGAGGTGTTATGTACATGGAGTACAACTCGCTGACTCAGCAAACGTGCCTTGTTTCAGCAAACCGCAACTGCACAGCAGCAGAGTTCACGTGTGCCAATAATCGGCCCCCGCTCAGGAGGTGCATTCCTCGGGCATGGGTCTGTGACGGCGATGCTGACTGCAGTGATGCTTTTGATGAACACCAGAACTGCACACGAAGATCTTGTACAGAAAACGAGTTCACTTGTAATAATGGCTTGTGTATCCGAAACACATACAGGTTTGTAAATACTTAAACCACTGCAGAAAATCTTCAAAATTTGCCTAAAGTGAAGAAACTAATTCAACTTATTTTTTTTGCACTAATTAGTTGTTAAATAGGTTTGCATATGATAGTTAAATTATTTGTCTGTTCTACATTCCTGGGTGAATTTTAACTTGAAAACGCTTTTTGTTTGTTAATATCCTGTGTGCTCATCATTGGCTTCTAATACTTTTTTGTGGGCCCAGTACTATCTTTTGAGGTGATTCTGATCAGTTTTTCTGATTGATTGCGCAAATACATTAGGTTTCTTTTCAGTAATGGATAAAGGAAATAGGAGCAGAATTCACAAGAGCAGACTGTGTATAATATGGGTCTGATTTTTGAAAGTCTGTCCCATTGGAGCCAATAATATCTGAGTTCCTTTGGAAATCAGGATAGTGAGTGTATCAGTCTGCCCTATAGTGACTGTCTTCTTAAAATTGAACAAAGTATTCATTATTCTTCAGATGTGACAGACGGAATGACTGTGGTGACAGCAGTGATGAAAGGGGGTGCATCTATGAAGCATGTCAGCAGCACCAGTTTACCTGTCAGAATGGGCGCTGCATTTTCAAGGCCTACATCTGTGATGGGGATAATGACTGTGGTGATGAATCTGATGAGCTGGAACATCTCTGTAGTACACCAGAAGCAACTTGCTCTCCCCGTCATTTTAAATGTGACAATGGAAACTGCATTGAAATGGTTAAAGTCTGCAATCAGTTGGATGATTGCTTAGATAATAGTGATGAAAAAGGATGTGGTATGTGTAGATTTATTTGGATGGTCTTATTCCATTTAAAATGCTTAGGCAGCTTTTTAAAAATGAGCTCTTAAGACAATTGTTTAATTACAATGATACATTCTCTGTCCAAGGTGTCTTTAGGATTATAAGAAATGTATATATCTAATCTTTCATTTTAGTTAAATCATATTAATTTTTTAATTAAATCATATTAATTATATACTATTTTAACAAGCCATGAAAACAAGTTAATTATATAAAATGTAAATATAGTTTATACATTGTTATATATTGCCCTTACATTTACAAAATGTACCATTTTCATAAGTGTATATTTTGCACTTGGTGAGTTTGGTGTTAGACCTCAAAGGAGCTGGAATAATTTATATTGGTTGACATTCTTTTCCTTGCTCCTCTGTAACATCCAGCCCAGATTCATATTCAGAATTTTCGGAGGGAGGGAGGGAGAGGGAGAGAAAATACACTGGATAATCACTGCACTATTTTCTCAGTAAGCCAGTTCCTTAAACAGAATTCCTTTTCCTTCCCCAGGTGTAAATGAATGCAGTGACCCTTCAATCAGTAGGTGTGATCATGACTGCACAGACACTCAGACAAGTTTCTACTGTTCTTGCCATCCTGGATACAAACTTATGTCTGATAAACGGACTTGTGATGATATAGATGAGTGTAATGAAACTCCATCAGTATGTAGCCAGATTTGTGAGAACACAGCTGGCTCCTACATCTGTAAGTGTGCCCCAGGCTATATCCGGGAGCCTGATGGAAAAAGTTGCCGACAAAATAGTAATATCTCCCCATACCTTATTTTTAGCAATCGTTACTATCTGAGAAATCTCACAACAGATGGCCAGTCTTACTCTCTCATTTTGCAAGGACTGAGAAATGTGGTGGCACTGGACTTTGACAGGGTGGAAAAAAGGTTGTACTGGATTGATGTGGGGAGGAAGGTCATTGAACGAATGTTCCTAAATGGAACAAATAAGGAGACAGTGATAAGTGATGATGTGCCCAACGGGGAAGGTATCGCTGTCGACTGGATTGGCAGGTAAGAAAATACTTTTTCTGTCCTTCTGGTCTACTAAGAAAATGATGTATGAGGGAATTTATCTTAGGGTCTTTCTCCCCCTTCATATGAAACTCCGGAAGAGCACTAGAATATCTTTGGATTGTGAATACAGTAGTATAGAACTACTTTGGAAAAGTTTATCAGCTTCTACTGCATTATCTAAAACTTCTGGTTTTAATGCTCTCATATCTATTATACTGAGCTTATATCTGAATTACCGTCTCACCAATGATAATGTTGTGCATATGACTCCTGGGAGAGACTTGTTAGGAAACTGTCATTGAACGGGACTAGCCAAGCAGGCTGGTGAGAGGATTGCATGTGGCGATGGGGTAGGGATTCGGAGCTTAGTCTCTTTCTTCTTATGCTAGCACTAGCCGGGGTTGGGGTTCACAGCTCATTTTGTATGTAAATAATATGCTACACCATGTAACTAGATTCTAGTGAAGCTAGTAACAATTAACAGTTATGGAATTTAGCTTCTGTACCAATATGAAGAGTATCTTTCTTTTGCTCTTGAAAAAAGTACCTGTAACTGCTCTAAGCTTACTTGCTGTAAGGAGGGCAGTATAAGGGTTAGGTGATTGGAAAGCACTTTGCATTTTGGTCATTTTTTAATTGCCTGCTGTGTGTCATAAGGTAGCTTGATTTATTCCCACAGAGATTCTGTCCTTATGTAGTGCCCTTTCTGAGAGTGTTCTTGGCGGTATTTCCTAAGGATTTGCTCTTTTTTTTCTCTGAGTGCATTACTGTCAACATGAAAAGTTCAAATACCATGAATTAGACTCTCCAAATAATGAGATTGGCTCAAAAAGTCACATTTGGACTGTATATGAGAGTGTCTGTATATGAATATGTGAATATAGAGTTGTTTTTATTTTTGAACCCCTTTGTCTAATTAATGTTGCTAGCATTCCCAAATAATTTGCAATTCATGGAGATGTGAGAAAGGAAAAGGTATTTTTAGTCCAAGTGGTCCTACTGCTCCACTGTTAATACAGGTGCTGAATTAATTCAGCTCCCATCAGTTATGTCTTCAATCAGGTTTTGTTAGGTGTTTCAGAGAGGCTGAAGGAAGATATATGACATATATCATATCATATGATATATGATATAACTGGAGTACTGTGTCCAGTTCTGGGCTCCCCAGTACAAGAGGGATGTGGCACTACTGGAGCAAGTCCAGCGAAGGGCTACAAAGATGATTAGGGGACTGGAGCATCTYTCTTATGAGGAAAGGCTGAGAGAGCTTGGCCTGTTTAGCCTGGAGAAGAGAAGGCTGAGAGGAGATCTTATCAATGTGCACAAGTATCTGAAGGGAGGGTGTCGAGAGGATGGGACCAGACTCTTCAGTGGTGCCGAGCCACAGGGCGCAAGGCAACGGGCACAAACTGAAACACAGACGCTTCCATCTGTGTGTGACAGTAGATGAATTGTTCCAGTCACTTTCAGTACAGGGGGAGGCCTGGAGGATGACAGAAGCTGCAGGTTGGGGGAGGCAACTTTTCCACTCCTCCCTGGTGGGAAGGGCACGGGTCAGGGCAGTGTAGGCAGAGACTGTATCTTTCAGGGGATTTTTGAATGTTTTCTTTGATTCCAGCTGTGGATAATTCTAGGCAAAGTAATAGGAGTGCTAGAAAATTCTAGGTGAAGCTTAAATTAGGCTATCAAATTTCAATAGTTAGCAACTTTCAAAGGAGAACCTGGCAACTGTTTTACCTGTTTGATCTGATGGGAGGAGACAGCATGGAAGAGATGGTATTTCTCTCCAATACTTTGCAGCCCTGGTCATGATCCACTGCTCTGCAGGTCTGCTTTCCACTTCCTCTTTGCTTGCCATTGCTGATAGGAGAGGGAGGGAAGAGAGGGAGGCTCAGTAATTTATGGGCAAATGGCACATTATTACTCTGCTGAGCAACTGCAAGTTTGAATTTGGCACCAATGACTATGGCTGCAGGAAGAGCAGGAGTGAAAAGGGCAAACTGGAGAGTGGTCTAGAAGAGGTGTCAGAACAGTATGCCTGTTCTTTATGGTGGATACATTGCTTCTAGGAGAAAAAAGCTCTGAAATAAAATAAACCAAATAAATAGGAGTRTATAAATTTAACACATTTCAGAAAACTCTACTGGGTGGATGCCTACAAAGATAGTCTCTATGTTGCTGAACTTGATGGAAGATTCCGGAAAAAACTGGTGGATCGGTGTGTGGATGCCAACAACACTTTCTGCTTTCAGTACCCCAGAGCAATTGTTGTTCATCCAAAATATGGGTATGACATTTCAAGAGCACTTTTTCTTCCTTTTATGACTAGTCTTCTGATGACTCTGAAAATCTGAAGAAAATTTTGGCTGTCTGCACTTAGATTTGTGTGGCCTTAGATCTTAGCTGTAACTTAGGAAAAATAGCAGCTTGTCTTTCATAGGTATATATGCAGGGCTTTCAGATACCATTGAAAGTGGAATTTGGTCCCATGTGGACAAGGAATTTTGATGGCAAAATTAAAAAGGTTGATAGAAATGTGTGTAGTTTGATAGACATTGCATCTGCCAGTTGCATTCTTTGAAAATGATTGTGATCACACACAACTGCTTGTCTGCTCTAGTAGTTAAAGTAACATACAAATATATTAACCTTTTTCTCATCTTCCTCAGTCCTTGCTTTAGTTTTACTGCAGAAAACCCTATATTCAAGATATGTCTTCTAATATTTATTTAAGCATATTTTTAGCACAGTTCTAACTATAAACATTCATTTGAACAGACAGATTTACTGGACAGATTGGGCAGATCGAGCCTATATTGGAAGAGTGGGCATGGATGGCAAAGACAAGACGGTGATTATTTCTACCAAGTTAGAATGGCCCAATGGACTCACCATAGATTACACCAATGACAAGCTCTACTGGGCAGATGCCCATCTAAATTACATTGAGTACGTACACAGAGAAKAATAAAGAAACTGAATAATTGTTCGTATCGGGTTGCAGTGGTAGTGTTTGTAGATGCTGTAAGCACCATAGTTAGTTCTTCCAGCTGACTTTATAGGAAACCAGAGTTGTAGGTGGTATGAATCAGTAGATGCCATCAGTAGCATAATTGCCTATATACATCCTAGGCCCCATGGAAAGAAGTGGTTCACATTTTTTTGTGAAATGGAAGTAAAAAGATTCACAGTCTGTGCTGGAATATGCCACTTCATCTATGCTGAGGTGCACAACCTGAACCGAGCCTTCTCTACACTGAAGTCTTAAAATGCTCTGTTTAAAATACAGATTAATTAAATGTAAGTCTCCCTCTCTCTCTCTGTCTCT